>NC_024325.1:10265986-10319933 GCF_000523025.1 Cynoglossus semilaevis | reverse complement strand
ATTTTTTGTCGTTCGTCCTCCTTTCTGTGCCTTTCTGAGTATAACTAGTTTTACAATATAAAATCCCAATACAAAATTGAGTTATGTCTAAATCCCAATTTACAGAACCAGGTCATTAGCTCAAATCTCCAGTGGACTTAAAAAGGTCAGTGGGTTTATGAGACAAGGTCTCTATACAGTCCACCAAACATACACACACTGCTCAGAGAAATGCTGAGATCTCCCGTAATGATGGTTTATGACTGGCCGCCTCTGCGACTCTGTGGCGGCTTGCGGGCGTGCGCTGTAACTGCAGTCTGTCACCACAGGCGGAGGATCGCCAAAATAAAAGGCTTGAGTCATTTTGACGTTGGCATTGTGTGTAATCCAGGATATTTTGGGATTTGGAAATGTTTGTTTGTGAGCTCTGTAAATGTCAGCTGGTGATGACAGGTGTTAGCTGCGGCGACAGCAGTCGTACCGTGTACTCCCTGCACTTTATTAAAGATTAGCCAGTGGAGGAATCTGTCACAGGTCGTCTCCTTTGTCAGCCATCGAACACTCAATCACAGTTTCTCAGTCTGGCTCTTTCATCTCTGTTCTTTACAGATTCTCAGTTTCCAATTAACATTTCCTCGGTGAAGAGAGACCATGATTTCTTGGACCGGGATCTGGTGGAGCCTTTATGTCGGTGAGTGCTTTTACACATCAGTGGAATTGTGAAGAACTACACATCACAGAATCAGTGAAGCAACTGCAGCTTGAAGTAACCGCTCATGTGCACGCACTGACTGACTGTGGTGTCCTCCGACCGTCCCCAAACCACTAATCACTGGTTGTCCGACCCTGACCCTGTCCCCTGCCCAGACACTTAGTCTTTGATCCAGTCACCTCCCCTCCTCACTGCGCTGCTCTGATCTCCCATTCAAAGAGCACAGACCCTAAGGGGGCAAAACACAGGAGGGGTGGAAGAGTGAGGGTAAGAAGTTAGGAGTGAGGAGTGTATTCCAACAGATGTCTTGAACGTCTTCCCACACATTTGATTATCTTCTGTCTGTCTCTTCTTTCTGTCCTGACAGCGTCGACAACCACCGAATAAAATCTTTGTCTTTTCCCCCTATTATTTCTGTTGTTATTAAACTCCTTGAATCCTATTACTCTCCACTACCTCAGTGTTTATTGCACCGGAGGGTGTGGTAATTAGAGCCTTAGTGAGTCCTGACAGATATATATGAGGAGAATGCACATCACCAGGCCTCCTCCGCCGTGTAGACCATATGAGTCTAAATCTATCTATCTGTCCGTTCTTCCGTCCATCCATCTCAGCACCACACATTTATCTTGCTTGGCCCCCAACATAGTCTGTTTTCATTTTCGGTTCAACCGTTGACTGATGGAGTTTGACGCCCCTGGTTTAGTCCTCAGATTACATACTCAAGGTGGCAGTAATGTCTCTTGTTTACGCCAGAGAAGTTCAATTTTGCAGGAACATAGTCATGGTTTGCTCCGTGCTTCAGGAGAAGTACAGGGTTTGGAGACAATAATTTCTCTCTCTGGAGACTCCGCACCTCGAGTGTTTATGTCTCTGATATTTATGTAGCAGCAAACAACAAGTCGTCATCCAGTTTGTATGAGAGGACGGGAAGACTGGAGGCAACAAAGTGGAAATTAGCGTTTCCCTTTGTTCTGTCAGAGGCTGACATCTTGCGGACGAAGGAGATCACAAGTCACACGACGTGTTTTTTACTGTCCTGTCCTAAAAGACCGCAATGCAGACACATTCCTCTCCAGCTGCTGCTCACATCCCTTGAGATGTTGAAGGTGGGTGGGTGGTTTACAGAAGGTGGGTATAGAGAAAACACCGACCCAAACATTCCAGAGTATGGAAGTGAGGGGGGTGGATATGTGTGACAGATGAAGGAAGGAAGGAAGGAGCCAAGTGTGACAGTAGGTGTGGATGAGGCCAAAGGTAAAGGTGATGATCAGGGAAAGGAAATGTTGACAGTGATCCATGATCCGTGATCAACCATGGAAAGAATAAGGGTTTTAAAGGGTGGGATAATGTCCTGTACAGAGAAACAGGCAGTAAACAGGTGTGTTTCCAACCTCCAATCAGTTCAATCTGCTTTGTGTTTCCAGACGTCTAAATACACTGAACAAGTGTGCCTCCATGAAACTGGACGTCAGCCACCCCAAGAAGAAAGTAAGACACTGTGTTTTGAACTTGTTGATAAAACTAGTTGTTTATTGTTTATTTTTACTTTTTACTTTATTTATTATATTTTATTTAAATTGTATTAGAGCTTGTCTGTCGAGAGAAGAGAGAGAGGTTTTCCTTTATATGCGAACACACACACAAACACACACTTTATTTATTATAAATAATAAATAACCAAGTTTGGCATTCCAAATGTTGACTGTTTTACGCAAGCTCCAGTCCATTACTGGTTTATTGTTGCCTCCAAAAGTCATGAATGCATTTGGTTTGCAAAAATGCTGAGTTAGCAGTCAGTGAGTTTGGATCGAAGGCTGAATGAATCTAAAGGTGGGAGAATAAAAATCCACATTCACGAGGTACAGAAACAGACCTCGGACTAGCAACATCTATTAAAACAAACAGAATTATAGCAAAACATTGAATTGAACAGAGTAAATGTTTATAGACACAAATGTTATTTGCTCCGGTTAAACGGACGCTTGGACGTTCTTCATTCAACCACAGGGCGACGACTCTGATGAAGATGACCCATTGGCTATCAGTAAACGCTGGACCTTCGAGTGGAGCAGCCGACGATGGTCTCGTCTGCAGGACTTCCTGATTGATAGCACCAATGAGAGCAGCCCAACAGAACAGGGGGACGGCCTGCGCAGCACTGTGAGCAGTGAGAGCGTGCTGACTGACCTGAGCGAACAGGAGATCACGGAGATCTCCTCTCTGCACAGTGAAGACTCCGCCTCCGCCTTGCCTGACTCCATATCTATGGCCTCCCTTTCTGCTTCCTATCAACCGTCCAGGGAACTCCCACACTACAACTCCCTGCCAATCAAAAGCGGCCACCACGGGCAAGGAGGGCGGAACAAAGCCAAGGAGTTCTTGCGTCGTATGGAGATAGTGCGAACATGGGGGCCGTCGACAAGACGGAAGAGTACAAATCGCAGGCCGCCACTGGTCATCAGTGGACCAGTGCTGCAAGGGGAGGAGCCTCAGGCACTGCAAACGCTTCAGTGCACTCCTATTAACCAATTGGAACCGAGCCCTCAGCACAACCACCAAAACGATAATCACAATTCTTCCGCCACACTCTCTGATGATTGTAAAGACCAGTCAATGGTTATTGTGAGTCCTGGCATTGAGAGAGTGGCAGCCAGTGTTCAAGAGGTGGCTGGTACGAAACCCCGTACTGCCAGCAAGAGAAGCAGCATGTATCTGGAGGATATGGAGCTCCCTTCTCAGGGTAAGAGAACTGAAGGACAGAGCCAGTTTTGCAGGAACCAGTTTCGCTCGTATGAAAATCTCCTCATCCACATCCCCAAAGACCATAAACCAGGCACCTTTCCCAAAGCCCTGTCTATTGAGAGTTTGGCAAATTCCACCAATGACAAAAACAGTGGCTCTCAGACTAAAACCCGAGCCAACAATGGGCCGGCTGAGCAGTGGTCTGATAAACCTCTTTCCAAACCCCTGTGTCCTGGTGCTCCACGGGGCAGCAGGGTGAGTGTGTACGACAACGTGCCAGGCTCCCATTTGTACGCCAGCACAGGAGACCTGCTGGACCTGGAGAAAGAAGACAATCTGTTCCCACACCTGGATGACATCATCCAGCACGTCAGCGGCTTGCAACAAATCGTGGATCACTGGAGCCGCAGCGTGCTGCCAGAAGGTGAGGCAGGGGAGGGGGAGGAGGACGGGGAGGGCCGGACCACTCCCAGTGAAGGCGAGAGAGACGGCGTCTCCCTAAATGACACCGACTCAACAGGGACCAGTCGGGAGAGGCGGGACTCGGGAGTGGGGGCGTCACTGACAAGACCACGGTGAGAAGCTGCTCAAGCTTTTTGTCCATAATAGTTAGCTACCAAATAGAAGACAGAAAAAGTAGCCAAAGAATGTTGGCCAAAAATAGTAAACTGTACTGACAGTCATACTGTATATGTGCAACTTAGATTTATATGAAAGACAACTAAATGTTAGCTTTAGCAAAGGCTAAATACCTAAGCAACAGAGCTAAAATTATTATGAAATAATAAGATAATGCTCACGTAGGATGTTATTGTGATGATATATACGACATCATATCCTACATTTAACATTCAGGATAATTATTTTTGCACCATCTCTGCATTTGTACCTTCTGTTTTTGTAACTTTTAATGTCTTCACTGCATCAAGTGTGTCCTTGTCTTTAAATGTTCATGTCCTCCTCGCCCCAGTCTCCGTTGGCCCAGTTTCAGGACCTCCAATCATCTCAACCAGCCAGCGTCTTCTCTGCAGATCAGTAGCCAATCAGCAGGCCAGCTTAGCCTGTTGCAGAAGTTCTCTCTGCTTCGTCTCACAGCGATCATGGAAAAATACTCGATGTCGAATAAACACGGCTGGACATGGTGAGTACTCAGATTCACTCACCGAGGTTTTCTACCTGGTATGAATCTCATTCCTTTCAGTTCAGATTTTGCTGTTTTGCCATCACTTCTTGATATAAAGAATCTCCTGCTTCATTCTCATTGCTGTTTTGCCCTTTTTACCGACTCAGGAAACACAAGTGCGTCCTTGTTTTGTAAATGGCAATACCTGGTTCTTTTTTATGACCCCCCCAAGGGGAAGTTCTGACCCACATCTTCAAGAAGACACAGCTGATGAAAGACTCAGATGATGCTTCTATCTTCTGCTCTCAGGTCTGTGCCAAAGTTTATGAAGCGCATCAAGGTGCCAGACTACAAAGAGAAGAGTGTGTTTGGTGTTCCCCTGATCGTGCATGTCCAGCGCTGTGGATTTCCGCTCCCCCTGTGTTTACAGCAGGCCCTCAGCCACCTCCGAGCACACTGTCTGGACCAGGTTAGAGAAGCAGTTTTACTAGACTGTTCTAGATCCTGTTTGTTTCATCTCAACTCATCATCTCTTTACTGGCTTTCTCGCTGCCCCATCGCAGGTTGGATTGTTCCGGAAATCTGGCGTCAAGTCCCGTATCCAGGCCTTGAGACAGCAGTGTGAGCTGTGCCCTGACTCCGTAAACTATGAGGACCAGTCTGCCTACGACGTGGCCGACATGGTCAAACAGTTCTTCAGAGACTTGCCTGAGCCGCTGCTCACGAGCAAGCTGGGGGAAACGTTCCTGCACATTTACCAATGTAGGTTGAAACAGCTCGTTTATTTATTCACGTCCAATTTTGAGCCTCTGTTAATCCTGGTTGTTCTTCGACAAATCTCTTCTTCTACTTTGGGTTTTAGCATTAGCTATAAACCATTGAGCTGCATTATTGGCAGCAAATGGCTCTGTGTTCTGTTGCTAACATTTCTATCAGTTTATTTATTTTTCTGTAAGCTGAAATCACCACCAAACACCACTACTACTCATGATTCAGGAACCAGAGACATGATGTAAAAAAGGAGTTCATTTTTGTAGAACTACTGTTTGTATCTCTTTTTTTTCTAAGATGTGTTGGTTTTATACGGGTTTATATTTTTAAATATACACTTCAAGACTGCACCACAGATTTAGCTTCGGCACAGCTGGTGCCTTGTTGATAAATGTTTAATGAAAAACATCCACGGCTTGATTCCCAGCCAGGAATCCCTTCCTTTATCTGTTCTTCTGCTGTGTTGTTTTTGGAACGTTGCCCTTTTTCTCAGATTTTTTTTCATTCCTCTCTAATTCCTCTGGTCTCTAGATGTTCCAAAGGAGCAGAGGCTGCAGGCCGTCAGGGCGGCCATTTTGCTGATGCCGGATGAAAACAGGGAGGTTCTGCAGATGTTGCTCTACTTCCTGCACGACGTCACGTCATTAGTGGAGGAGAACCAGATGACACCGTTGAACCTGGCCGTTTGTTTGGGACCGTCACTCTTCCATCTCAGCATACTGAAGAACGATACGCTGTCGCCAAGGTTCACTGTCCATGTTGACTAATGGTCTTTTATGCTTTTCTTAATTTATGACGAATAAATTGAGTTGTTTTGGATTCTGCTAAATGCACAAATGTAAATTTAATACTAAAAACAGATAAAATAAAAGTATTTGTACTTATGGAATATTAGTAACTATTGAGTTGTCACATAATCTGTGTACCTTTATCTCCAAAATAATAAAAATTAAATCTATGTCAGCATTAAAAAAAATCTGAGAATACACTGAGAAAGTTAAATGTTTTTAAAAACATGTTCTACAATTTATAATATTTTCAGAATTCCAGCAAAATGTCTTAATTCGGATGAAAAGACTTAACTTAACTATCGATATTTAACAAATTCCTTTTCCCCTCTAGGTCAATCCAAAGGAAGTACACCACCGGTCGCCCGGATCAGAAAGATCTGAACGAGAACCTGGCTGCCACTCAGGGCCTGGCCCACATGATCACTGAGTGCCAGCATTTGTTTCAGGTCAGGACTCAACACTTGATGATTCAGAACAACTGACAGTTACTGGAAATGAATGTGATGGCTAATCAAAAAAAGAAAAATCAGGAGAGATGTTCAAGGACACTGTTTAATTGTGTTAAATGAGCTCAGCTCTGAAACTGTATATCACCTTCACCTTGAGAATGTCAGTTTATAGAGTCCAGTATATACTGCTGCTGTCAATGCAAAGGCCCTACGGGACCTGAGAGACCGGGCTTGATTACCAGGTGTTTTTCAGTTTAATGTGATCTAGGTTTTCATACGAGCACAAACAGCTGTGGCTGCTGTTAACACAGAGGAAGTTTAGGTTGAAGAAGAAGAGAGGGAATCGTGAGGGACCGAGAATATAATGTCAAGACCAAACATGAGCCATATGAGCGTGTTTAACGAAAACGCCACATTAGTGCACTATGAGAGTGCCCCCAGCAGTCTAGGCAACTGTACTCTCTGTGCTCTGTGGTACATTATGCTGTTATGGTGGTGTTTAGGTCAGAGCGGATGTGATTCAGTGCATATTCTCTGTGCTGGTTTTCCCCTCAGATCCCAGAGGAGATGGTGACTCAGTCTCGCAACTCCTACATGGAGGCTGAGCTGATGGTTCCGCCGTTGGACGAGCTGTGCAAGGCCCATGAGGAGGATGTGGACGAAGATGTAGAGGAGGAGGATGAGGAAGGATCCTACCATAGCCATGTAGAGAGCCTGATTCAGAACCTGCTCAAAGAAGCCAAAGACAAGAGCAAGAGCTGGGTGTCCCGTTCAGCTACTGACCCCACGGAACTTGCCTTTAAAAAGGTTTTGATTAATCTAGAATAATGATAAAAGATAATACCGATAACAAAAGTCCCACGGATATTATGTCATTTTCTTGAATTTGTGTCTAAGGTGGGAGATGGCAACCCTCTACGGCAGTGGCGAGCGTGTGTGGAGGTCTCAGCTGCACCTAATCAGGTGCTCCAGAGGCTACTGAAAGAGCGCCCCCTGTGGCAGACTAGCCTTCAGCGAGAGAAGGTTCTAGAGACGCTGGATAAACAGACCGATGTTTACCAGTACTCCTGCTATAACATGGCCCCTCAACCTGACTGTGACTACGTGGTACTAAGGTGAGGGTCTTCAAAGCTGTTCAATCATCCTGCCTCGAGCAAGAGAACGAACCACTCATCCACTGTGTGGCCCTCAAACCTTTATTGAGTTTTTAAAAGTTTTGTTAAAGTTATGTTATTTATTGAGAAAGTTTTGTTAAAGTTATGTTATTTATTGAATTTATTTATCTGATCTGTTTCATAAAGAGAAAATAGATTTGTGTTTCTTTTCAAAACACGGTTGAGAAAAACATCATATTTTTATAAATACTTAATGACCTAAGTTCAGAAATCTGAATATTTTCTTGTAGTTTAGTTTTATCTAAAAAAAAGTATTTTTCGAGATCAGAGCCAAATATTTTTTATTAAAAGTTTGCAGTGAGAAGTAGCTTGCCTGATTGACTGATTTTAATCAAATAGCCTAGAGAAAATATTTTATAAACAGAAACTTATATAATATATATTTATATTATATATATTCCCATAATACTTTTATTTAATAATTATAATAAACAATAATTTCAGTACTTTATTTAAATATTAAATAATTTTAAAATAATTTTACTCATAGATTTTTTCCTTCTTGACCCTCAGGTCTTGGCGTGCGGACCTGCCCAAAGGCTGTTGCGCACTGGTGTGTGTGTCTGTAGAGCACGACGACAGCCCACGCATGGGAGCAGTGAGGGGCGTTGTGCTGGAGTCCCAGTACCTCCTGGAACCCTGTGGTACAGAGAGGACCAGGCTGACACACATCTCCAGAGTCGACCTCAGGTCCGACCCATTTTCAGACGTTGTCTCTGTGAAGCTTTTAAATCTGCATTGTCAAAAAACTAATGTACTGTGTTTGTGAAATTTCGGTGACAGGGGGAGGTCTCCAGAATGGTACAACAAAGCGTATGGCCACTTGTGTGTGAATGAAGCCCAGAGGATTCGTTCTTCTTTTATTCCTCTGGAACACACAAGCATCGAAGCCAAGACGTGAATCCCAGAAAATGAGCCCTAACCTCAGGCTACGCTGCCGGAGCAGGCAGCCCTGAGAACCAGAGGCGGAGGAGAAGAATCCATCATGTCTTTCCATGCTGCTGAGCCACTGAGCTTTACTGTACCATACTGTACCGACACACACACAAACACAGTGAAGAGATTTAACCTAATTCTACACATCAAACAAAGGATTTCATATTTATTTCTATCACAGAACAACCTGTTGTTTTTTAATGTCATTTCCTTACATTGGCTCGTATGCATTTAGATTTTAAATACATCCAAGGCAGCCATGAATCAACGAGCGGATGATGCTCTTTCAACCACAAGGTCATAGGTCAGATTACATCTGTGCATCAACTTCCTGTGAGTCTCTCAGTACTTCATTTTGTGCTGTTAAAAGCCAGAAAAATGAAGGAAGGTTGTTTTTTGCAGGTCACCTGTTTAGAAATCTGTGCCAAAAAGATTGCTGTACTCCAGAAGAAGACAGAAACATACAGAGATGCTTCTCAAGTCACCCACGAAAAGGAAGGAAATGGACAGGGTGAGGATGAGGATGTTTGTTAGTGGTGGATTAACAATGTATTTGATAATACGCTGTGGTTTTAATTATTTTAAGGATAGCTTTTGGGAAACGAGTTATTACTTAGTATGAAGGAGTGGGCAAGGATCGTTCTTTGGCGCCATCTACAGGATAACAAGAATATCAGGTGACGGCAGTTGGGTCACCTTTTTCTGGTCGGCTTTAAAGGCTTTTTTTGCAATTTTTTCTTTCACATATCTTGCCATAAATTATAAAGGAATATAAATGAAAGTCATTTGGCAGTTTTTACAGACTGTTGTTTTTTTTTCAGGGTCAAAGATAAAGGCACTGATGAACCTTTTTCCAGGTCAGATGAGTTCATTGTTCACGTTGAGGGGTTTTTTTTCACATCAAAGGTGTTATCTCAGAGGTAGGGTGTGCAAGAATTTCCCATAAAAAATATGCAGTTTCAGTTTGTTTGCATTAACCCCATTTTGAGTCACTAAGGGTGTATGGTGGTGGTCTGGTCTACTAGGAAACTGTTTGTGTTTTGTTTTTTTCAGAATTTCTTTCTCCTTTTGTGAGAGGTTAGGACACCTCTGAGTCCAAATGTTTAGCTGTTGATATGATATGTAACGACTCGAGTAAAGTAGAACGAAGCTACTGTAGAAGGAGAGGTGGGGGAGGGCTGGGATCAGTCCATGAGGAGAGCAGGCCTTTGTAAGTTTTCAATCTCTAAATACCTATGAAATGATAAAATAAACAGTTGGTTACATACAATTTTAAGATAGACAGAGGCAGGGATGTTGTCAAAATTGTTATTTATGATTAAAGTTCATCAGATAAACAATCCCGAGTCTCCATCACAAACACAATATTTGTTTGACTAAGATCTAGTGTGAGGTTTAGAATAAGAATGTTGTACCTAAAAGATGTATTCTTGAATACTCTACTTTCTGATATCTGAACTCTATTACTATCAAATCCACTTTTTTTACTTGAAAATTAGAAAAGTTAGTATTAGGTTTGTCAATGCCACGGGAGAAACGTCAACAAACCACAAGCATCTTGGGAAGATAATTATCTACGGTCATTAAGTGATTAATTTATTAATAAACTGGACATTCTTACATATCATTTTTTTTAAAGCATGCACTTAATCAGTATGGAGTTTCCTACATTTACTGTAAACACACGTCGTTACTTGTTCGTTACTACTACGCCGTACTTGCTTTAAAATAAGCGGGCCTTGTCATGGGAATGACCACGACCAGTACATTATTGGTACAGGACGGCACAGCGTTGTGAGAGCGTTTGTTGTACAATGAGCTACACATGGGATATGGACGTTGACTCGATTCTCTGTTTAAACTTAGTGTTAAAATGTATCTAAATGGAAAACAAAAACATTTTAAAGTTATTATCGCCAGTACACCTCTGTATATAATATCACTGTATTTTTGCTGTCATGTTATACAATGTCTAAGACATGTGACCATTTCACTGCTTCTGGGAAGCTTGATATTTTGCATGTGTGGGTGTGTACATGGAAGTACCTGTGTATCTGTACTTGGGATGCACAGTACAGCCACATGTAGTTACTGAATACGTCTGACGCTCTCTGTGCTGTTCCAGCAGATCCACCTTCATCGCTTTTCAGGGTCTTCCTATCATATTGATATGCTGAAATGTGAACTCTTCCACACAGTGTTCCACTATAGCAGCCTCTAGCTTCCTCTGCCTTGGCTTTTTTTTTTAGTTGTGTCCTGGCCAGAAGCAGTGTTGCTATAGTGTTGCTATGATACAGTATCTCTATGATGCCACCGAAATCCTCTGTGGATACCACACGCTGGAGAAACAATGGCAGTGTGTGTGGGTGAGCATGTTTGTGTGTGTATGAGAGAGAAGGAAAGGCAAACAGCTCAGTGTGTGTGTGTGTGTGTGTGTGTGTGTGTGGGTGGGTGTAACTATGACATGAGCCCTTTGCAAAGTGGCCCCAATTAGAGCTGAACAGATGATCTATGTTTGGTTATTTCTGACAAAAGTGACAGACAATATAATTTTTGTTTGTAAAAAGAATAAAAATATTAAGAAATATTTCAACAGCTGTCTTTCATCAGTGGGCGTTTTATATAGCTGATAATACCAAGTACATATCCATTAAACTAACTTAAAACATACATCAACTTACAGGTGAACCGTTAATTTTTTTGTTTGTTTTCCCACGTCCCGTTAGGGAATCCTTAGAGGGAAGCCACGGTACAGGTAAGATTTTTGAATAAATTCTTTCTTTAAGTTGGAATATGAATGGAGAACGTACAACTTCACTGACGATATGTTGCTATTTTTGACACTGTACCTTTAATGACACATTGTATAATATCAAAAATAGTTGTCCTGTGCTCGTTTGTCCACAGGGTGTCGCTGTAGCACTGTCGGGGCCTGAAGGTCATGAATGAATGTGAGAGTATGCAACAGAAAATACATTTGGATGATTGAATGAACGAACAGTCATCCGAGCATCAGCGGGTTCTCCCCGTGGACGTTTTAACTCCTCTGTGTCCTCTCAGTGGATGAATGGAAGAAACGTGAACCGGTGCAGCTCGGATCAATACTCAATCTCATTTACCTACTTAGCTGTGTTAGATGAGGACACTGACAGAGGACGATGGAGGCACTGGGACACAGACGCAGAGTCTCTGCTCGGTTTGCGACAACATAGAATCATCTGAAACGTGGGAGGTTTTAACGTCTGCCTCATTGAACGAGTCAGTGACGTTATTGGGAGTAGTGTACACTGAATGTCAATGAGCCTGTGAACCCCGGGGGGGGGGGGTACAGCACTGTAGTGCTACTCTGTGGTCTCTGAGAAATGAGGGACATTATGTTACAAATGACTCTGTGGAGAACTGAAGGGATTAGTGTTCAGGTGAATCAACCATTGATCCTCCCCCCACCTCACCCCCACCTCACCCCACCCCCTTCCTCTCTATTTAAGCTCTGGGAGATGGAGTGTGTTCATTTGTGGAGTGCTGGCCACTGACTAATCATATCACTGAGGTGGTTAATGATCTTTGTACAAACATGCATCTGCATGTCACGTGATGGTGCTGACTCTCAGTCTTAATATTCCATATTTGTACAGTGACTAGTGACTCTGCAAAATCACCTGAGTGAGACCTCTTTTGGGGACAATTGGAAGAACATGGCCAACACTGACTAGTCACAGGGTAGCTGTGCGTCACTCACGATTAATCATGATTAACTTTGTTCCCCTGTATATTGCTGGAACAGAAATATAAATAACAGCAGGTATCTGTTTGTATTTATGATTATTCCAAATTGCGAAATTATTTTCATAGAAAAATGTTTTATGGAAAAATGATGCACAAGTATAACTCAAAACAACTCTATTGTGATACTGGAGTTCAGTCATTACTGACAACTTGACCAGCGGCTTGTGAAATTAGTTTCTTTCAAAATGTCCAAGCCCCCGTCCTCAACAATATTACTCACATATTATCACGTGTCCCTGACTCAAACAGCATTGATCAATTTCTGTTCATTTTTGCGCAGTGTAACCAATTTCTAGGAGGCTTTTTCCTCCCTCATAAATGAACAATCTTTAAATCAAAGCAAACATTACATTTTTAACCAAACTTGAAGGAAAACCTGTTGAATGTATGTAAAGCCTTGCAACAGGCTTTGATCTGACTTCCCAGAAACTGAAAGAACATTTTAAAGGACCTCAATTTCACGAGGCAAAGAAACAGGCTGTGAACTGGTGTAAAAACATCCCCGGGAATTTGTGCTCTGACTAAAATGGAGAATATGTAGAGAAAAAACTATTTGTGCTCTGACTAAAATGGAGAATAAGTAGAGAAAAAACCTTTTATGTACTGATTTTTTTTATTTTATTTTTTTATCAGTACATCAGAGATTCGTCCTGATAATAATGACACCGTGGTTAAAATAGCTAATAGTTTGGGGCTAAATGGTAGCCCATAGTCATCCAGCGTGGAATGTTGATTACCAAAGTGTTGCACACTAATTAATGGCTGTGTTTGCCAAGTGAATTAGATTTGGTATCTTGTCATCAGGCCAAATCAATTAGTCTATCTAATGATTACCTGTTCACACGCCTCCTCCTCAGTTAAATTTAGACTCTGGAAAGTTTCACCAATCTGCTTAGTAATTACAAATCCCATTTCTCCTGGGGCTATATGAATTCAATACACGGTACTACACAACAGTACACGAGTTGGTGTTGTTTTATGTCCATTTACTCCTCTAAAGTTTTCTCCACAAATTTAAGGAACACACTAAGTGTAGAGATCAGTGAGTTTCACTGCTTGATCGATGTCCAGAGGCCAATCCAGCCGTTATGGGGCGAAGACAGAGGACACCAAGGACAGTTCCTGGGTCCATCACTGGGGACGGTCACCCGACCTTGTACCTCTAGTGAATTGAGTTTGTCCTCTTAAATCAGGGGTGTCAAACATATGGCCCGTGGGCCAAAACTGGCCCGGTTGGGTGTTCAATCTGGCCCACTTGAGAAATTTCTAAAATAAATCTAAAAAATACACAAAAATGTCATGTTCAAGATAGTTTTTGTAAGATTATATTTCATTAAACATGAATACACCATCATATAAGACCATCAGTTTTCAGAGGGAAACGAAGCAGGGATCCTCTTGGTGTAAGGTAAGGACACTCACCACTTCCCAATCATGTGGCCCTTTCTAAAAAAAAAAGTAAAACAGACAATTGAATTTCTCATTGGTTCAGTTTTGAATTAGCACCTCTAACAAATCACTGAACAAATCCTCACACTCTGCCAACAGTCTGACATTTGCTGTATTGTGTGCACATTTTCAGAGCTGGCCTTGCAAACCCAGAAGCCTTCGGGGCAAAACACTTGAAGGAAGATTCTTCATCACACCGAAGTGTCTATTTCATCCCAGTTGGCTTTTTCACTGGCACCACCAAAGTTCAGCAGCCCGGTGCTGCAGCCCAGTCACAGAGAAGAGTCCTTTATCTCAGGTCACGGATCCTTTCAAAGCACTGGCCCTTAATCCCTAGTGGCAGCTTTCCAGAACACATAGAGCGTGTCCCTCTGCTGGGTAATGAAACGCTGCTGAGTTCACAGAAATGAGCTCTCAACCAGATTCATTAGATAGTTTGTGGTTCTTAGAAGACGTCAATGCCAAACAGTGGGGCAATGGGACACAAGTTGGCCGACGGTTTGGTGTTAAATCATTAAACCTTCCGTGTTTCCCTGTTATCCTTTAACAAGTTTAGACAGCTGATCTGAATATAAGAACCTTGAAGGAAATATTCACTTGTTTTTAGTGTGGGCTGATGAAATGGGTGACTGATAATCATGTGCTCCGTACAGTTGACTTAGTTAGTAACTGGTTCAGCCCCCTAGAGGCTGACATGGGCATACAGGCTGGAAACTGTATAAAAATACATTGAAAAAAATAGTTTTTTATAAAAATACAACAACGGTGTTGTTGGTTGGTGTTTGCTGGAGGACCGGCGTACGTCCTGCACAGTCTAACACAGCAGTGACAGTGACACAAACAACCATTCACACTCAGTTCCACACCCACAGGCAATTTAGAGCTGCAGGTTAACCTTTCCCACACAGGCTGTGTGTGGACTGGGGGAGGAAGACGGCTGGAGACTCAGAGTGAAGGAGGACATGCACAGTGGTTGACAGGTTAGATCCCCTCTGTGTGTCAGGTATTATTAGTACCCACTGCACCACCCTGCTGAGGAGGAGCCTGGACCAAAGACCGGAATTGAAACATTAAACATTGTCACCTTGTCTGTCCCCTCGTGATGTCACACGGCGTATTAGCATGTTTCAGTCCTCGTCCTTTACACACAGACAAACACCGACCGGCACACATGGACGCACACCCACACACAAACATCTCGCTGATGACTCACATCCGTCTGCAAAAACAGGAAGTCATTACCTGTGTCTCTATTACTGTCTGAGGTCAGAGCTTCATCTGATTTCCAGTTGTCCCAGGAAACCAGGTCAAGCTGAGCAGAGCAGACACTGTGTCGGTGTACTGCTACTGCTAAAAGCTATTTACTCTGGTTTATTTTTAAAAAAATTCCATTTCCAGAAAATAATTTAAATTTCCAAAAAGGCCTTAAAAACCAAAAATATGTTACTGTTTATTGACCAGATTTAATTCTGTTTGTTGAACATGTAATTTTTTTGTAATTTTTTTTTACATATTTGCCTGCATTATTGTAAGTAACCAAAACTATTTTATTTTTCCTTTTAGCTGTGTACTTAAAAATTGCACAAACTTTCTAACTAAATCAGGCTAATGAAAACAGGAAGATGACAAATGATCACAACAAACCAAAAACCACAGATTCACTACATTTTTTGGAGGATACTTTTAATATTAAATTCTAATTACAAACTGTAAAAGTCCATTTAGACAACTGTGATTTGTGAATCTGGGCTGTACAAATAAAATTGATTGGACTTGACTCTTGGACACAGAGTCAATGACAGCCAATCAGCCCTGATTGTCTGAGCAGTGTCACCTGTGTTGCTCTCTCTCCCTCTCTGTCTCTCTCTCTCTCTCTCTCCCTGATCCTCCCAAAGTCCTGGTGTTACCTTTGATCTGCAGTGCTCTGATCATGAGCCCACCCAAGACTCCAGCACCGCCTTCACACTTCAGTGACAAACATGTCTGCCTGTCCAAATGTGCTCAGCTCTACAGGAGGTGAAAGTGAGAGTGGAGAGACATAGGTGAGGTGAAAAAAAGGTGTGTGTGTGGGTGTGTGGGTGGGGGGCACACGGTGCAGAGACGGGCAGTGAGAGGAGCAGCACAAAGATGGTGCTTTTACCCAATCACAGAGCAGAGTCAGGTTAAGACCTCTCTGGCTGTTAAAGAAGTCTTTTGTTGGATCACGACAAAGCCACAGAAGCAAGCCTTTGTCTGAAAACAATAAAGAGTGTGTTGTGTGTGTGCGCGCGCGCGCGTGCGTGTGTGTGTGAGAGAGTGAGAGAAACTTGCCACGGATTTCCAATGTGTGTACATTTGTCTTTGCACACAGAGCGTAAGTGTGCTCTTTCTAAAGGGAAATTGGATTTGCTGGCTTAAGAAACTGAAGAGTGAGAATGTGAGGAAAGTAAAGTGTGGCAGATGCCAGGTGTGTGTGTGTGGGGGTGTGTATGTATGAGCCTGCAGTTGACAGATTGTGTGTGATTCTCCCCTTCATTTCCTTTGTCTCGGTGATTGGGCTGTGGAGAATCACGAAATGGCCTCTGCTCATCTGTAAAATTCTCTAATGATCTCCTGTGTGCATATAAAATAACCTGACAGTCCCTCTCCCTCCCTCACCCTCTCTCTCCCTCTCTCACACACAGAAAATGTCACTCCCATGTCTCCCTCTCCTTGTCACCCCTGTCGACAGCCAGTGACTCAAAAAAAATAATAAATAAGGAGCGGGACATCAAAGAGACTGCCATCTCTGCTTATAGGAAAATACACTTTGACAGGAACAAACACATGTGCTCACACACACACACACACACACACACACAGAAGAGCTCAGACAGAATGAGGAATCAGCCTCTGTAACTTCTCCTGCTAATGGAAATGCTAGCAGGCAGATGTGTCCTGTTGGATGAACACCCGGAGCATGAAACAGGCTTATGTACACACACAGGTAGCGAACAAGTGGCCTGTGTTGACACAGGAGGGCGCTGGATCGTGGAAGTGTGCATCATGACACATCCTGACTCGAACGGTGCAGAAGAATCAAAATCAAAATGAAAGTAATTGGAATAGTGTTTGCAGTAAATCCCTTTAATATAATATCACTAGTGTGGTTTAATGTGTGGCCGGTGTTTCTTTTCTGACCAAACGATATGCTTTAATTATGTTTCACCTATTGACCTGACGGTCATTATCACATTTATGTCCGGCTTAGAGGAGTGTCTTCAGCTGTGACATTTCAGCTCCAGCCCCCTAGTGGTAATTTACTTCTGCCCTGGCAGTAACTGTAGGGTCCTTTTTATTTTCTTCTTATAAAAATTATATTGTTGGTTGTGATTAAAAATGCTGGTACTGCTTTTGCTCTGCAACAAAGTACTCCTTAGCCTTAACATTGACACTAATTAAATATTTGAATAGGAAAAAAAAATCACTTAATTTAAATCAATGGCAGAAAATAAAATGAAACAGCGTGTCAGGTATTAACTTTTCTCTTCTCTCATCCAGATGCATTGATAAAAAAGTGACTTGGTGTGGCTGATTTTCTACTTGAAACACAATCAAACAAGTAAAATTGGTTTCATGGCGACTGGTATTTCGGGGCAACCTTGCTGTGCTTTTTATTTTGCCTCCTGCACCAAACTGGGATTATGGATCGTTAAAACAGAAGGCACAAGAGGGACGGGGCAGAGCGACGGTGAGGGTAAACAGGGTGTGTGCAGAAAAAAGAAAATTATAACCGCAGGAGAAGAGGAGCAGAGGAGGTGATGTTGCGGTAAAATATCATAGGAGAAAAAAAATGAGTGCCAGGAGAGCAGTGGTGTGATGGGTAATGAGGAAACAAAGGTAGCAGAGTTAAAGTGGGGACAGCGGTAAATAGGACAGATGGATGGATTCTGAATATATAAACAGTTTCTGTCTGGCAAACAGGCTCTTTGAACTGTGTGTGCTGACAAAACTGCTCCTGCAGAGCACCTAAAATCCTGTCACCTCTTTTATTTAAGAGTACATTCTGCTTTGTTTGTTGAAATTAATGTACATCGATGTCTCACACTTTAATCCTGCCGAGCCTTAACTCCTGTTCAGACACACGTACACTATAGATACATATGTATTTACATAAATTACATTACATATTTACATACTTTATTTTAATAACATGAAGGTTTTATTATTTTATTATTGCAGAAACACTGCCCCTGTCTGTATTTTCTCTGTTGTTGACGTTCAAATGTGCCAACATAAAATGGATCCATTAGTTCAGAGCAGAACAACTTGAAAATGATTCCAGCTGTCATCAGGGGTTAAACACAGAGATGTGCTGTTATGAATGATGACCCCGGAGATGGGTTCGTTATTATAAGTCTAATTAAATTGTCTTCTGCTGCTTCGTCTTTTTCAGGGTCTCAGAGGAGCCAGAGAGTCAATACCGTCCACCTCTCCAGTTCATCACAGATGACGACCAACCCATGGATCACTGTGAGTGTCAAATTAACTTTCGCTCAATCTGCATGTTTTTGGACTGTGCGAGGATGTTAGAGTACCTGGAGAAAACTCCTCTAATGAGGAGTTACAGTAAATGCAATAAATCTCTGAATAGAACAGACTGCAGTTTCCAATTACCGTACCCATCGTATGGGTAATGACCTCTTTGAAAAATGTCAACTGAATAACAGGATTATATTTCAATAACTATTATAACATTGATTTACCAGTGCATTTACCTTATCTACTAGGGCAATTAATTATAGCGCCCCCTGCAGGTGACATAATTTGATCAAGAATCTGTTTTAAATAAACACCCTCAAAATTCCATTCTCCATCTATAAAAAGTAAGAATCACATTTGGTGTCTGGACCTTACAGAGCTGAAAGGTATCAGTTTTACATGATTTTATTTTTTCACTTCTACCTATTAATGTTTTTCAAAGTTCGCATGTCCCTAACAGATTTCTTTTTTTTTTTGTTGCCATTTTCATTTTTACATTACCCCATTATGCTTTTATTTATGAGTAGTTTAGGAGGTAATGACATCTAAATGTTTTGTCTGCCCTGTTACGCCAACGATTGACCCCCAGGTGGAGCTTAAGCCTATAGACTCATTTCTGACACCAAAAGCAGTGGAATAGACTCCAGAATTTCAGGCTTCACACCAGAATAGTCTACTATAAATACACCAGTGGCCTTAAAATAGGCCTGCTGCCTGGAGGATTCAAGGTCAGCTCTATCCTGACACAGTACATATAGCTTTAGACATTTTCCTAAGAAAATGTCTCTTTAATTATAGATTAGTCATTGCTGTGTGTAGTCAGTCTCCACAGAAATCATATACATATCAGATCTCCCAATCTGTCAAAACGTGGCTATATATTGCCACATATTATACTATACAAAATAATATTTTCACTTTGCTATTGGTAATATTTGTAATAGTATTGCAGTACTAAAGTATGTACCTGTGTTTTTTAGTTGGGTGGTTCCCAACCCTTTTTGCATGACTCTACCATTTGTTGTCGAGCTCACACAATAAAAGAAATACATTTTTTTTACAAATGAATCCCTAATATTATAATAATAATTTTAAAAAAATTAAAATTCGACATGTTCTGGCCACACCTGCAAGAACTCTGCGCCCCTTAGAGGGCCCTGTCCCCCACTTTGGAAACCACCACCATAGTTAATGTTTTCGTTCTTATCTAAAACCATATTTATTGGAAATTATTTTGGCTTTTTTTTTTTACAGAAGTGAAATTAAAGTGGTTTTTCATCATTTTAACCTTAAATAAAAATGTGAAGGTAAATGATTTCCCTTCAGCTTTTGTCTCGTCAGTCTGTCTGTAAAGTTTTTTTCAGACCTCTTCAGTGGAAATCTCCTTCTGAGAAACGTCAGCATTTGTTTTTTACTGAGATATATCCACTCTTTATAGTTGATATGAAACATTATTGTTTATCTTTAATGATTATTCATTTTTTAAGCCTATTCTGCCTACTTTTTTTTTCAAAAATATTAAAATTCTCTTCAAAATACCCTTTTAAAATATTTTAAATGAAGCTTCTGTGATTGACATACTGCTTAATCTGTTGTTGTTCTATTCTGTTCTATTTTCTAAATTTTCTCCTCTCTTTTCTAAATCCAAAAGTTAAAACTCTGAAGTCCGATGTGTTTGTTATTAGACTATACAAATATAGTTTTTTAATAGTAGATACCAGATGAATAAAATTAAATTCAACGAATTTCAGGCTTCACACCAGAATAGTCTACTATAAATACACCAGTGGCCTTAAAATAGGCCTGCTGCCTGGAGGATTCAAGGTCAGCTCTATCCTGACACAGTACATATAGCTTTAGACATTTTCCTAAGAAAATGTCTCTTTAATTATAGATTAGTCATTGCTGTGTGTAGTCAGTCTCCACAGAAATCATATACATATCAGATCTCCCAATCTGTCAAAACGTGGCTATATATTGCCACATATTATACTATACAAAATAATATTTTCACTTTGCTATTGGTAATATTTGTAATAGTATTGCAGTACTAAAGTATGTACCTGTGTTTTTTAGTTGGGTGGTTCCCAACCCTTTTTGCATGACTCTACCATTTGTTGTCGAGCTCACACAATAAAAGAAATACATTTTTTTTACAAATGAATCCCTAATATTATAATAATAATTTTAAAAAAATTAAAATTCGACATGTTCTGGCCACACCTGCAAGAACTCTGCGCCCCTTAGAGGGCCCTGTCCCCCACTTTGGAAACCACCACCATAGTTAATGTTTTCGTTCTTATCTAAAACCATATTTATTGGAAATTATTTTGGCTTTTTTTTTTTACAGAAGTGAAATTAAAGTGGTTTTTCATCATTTTAACCTTAAATAAAAATGTGAAGGTAAATGATTTCCCTTCAGCTTTTGTCTCGTCAGTCTGTCTGTAAAGTTTTTTTCAGACCTCTTCAGTGGAAATCTCCCTCTGAGAAACGTCAGCATTTGTTTTTTACTGAGATATATCCACTCTTTATAGTTGATATGAAACATTATTGTTTATCTTTAATGATTATTCATTTTTTAAGCCTTATTCTGCTACTTTTTTTTTCAAAAATATTAAAATTCTCTTCAAAATACCCTTTTAAAATATTTTAAATGAAGCTTCTGTGATTGACATACTGCTTAATCTGTTGTTGTTCTATTCTGTTCTATTTTCTAAATTTTCTCCTCTCTTTTCTAAATCCAAAAGTTAAAACTCTGAAGTCCGATGTGTTTGTTATTAGACTATACAAATATAGTTTTTTAATAGTAGATACCAGATGAATAAAATTAAATTCAACTGATAAAATAATAAAAATAATAAAAAATAATAAAAACCCAGACATTTAGATGCTGTCTTCTGTTAGGCTTCCACGGTTGGATGGCTCCATGTTATTCTGCTTCAGTACCCTCCCCTTTCCATGCGCATGCGCGGCTGCAGCGCACCACCGCAGACAGGGGGCGTCAACAAGGCGCTGTATGCGCGACGACCGCACTGACTGCAACCTGCCAATGAGAGAGAGACAGAGAGAGGGAGAGAGAGAGAGAGAGAGAGAGAGAGTAGGCTACCGTTCTGTTAGACCTCCATCCTTTTCCCAACCCTATGAATTCCTACATGTTTCCAGGAGGATAGGGTGAATTTAT
Source organism: Cynoglossus semilaevis (assembly GCF_000523025.1). Lineage (NCBI taxonomy): Eukaryota > Metazoa > Chordata > Actinopteri > Pleuronectiformes > Cynoglossidae > Cynoglossus > Cynoglossus semilaevis. The sequence goes on along the minus strand of NC_024325.1, from coordinate 10,298,336 downwards.
TGGGGATTTCTTTTCAAATCTGACCCGTTTGTGTTTTTCCCTCCCTGTGCACTTCGGAGGTTCTTGTGCAGCGGCGGCGGCAGCAGCAGCAGCAGCAGCGCTTATAGAGCAGGTGTGAGAGACAGCGGCAGCCGCTCCTCTCCTCCCTGTTTCCAAGGGGAAATGTCGAGCGAGAAGCCGGTTTCAGGACCACCGGGCTCCGCTTCTGCGCTCACGGACACAGACTCTCACCCTCCGCCGGGCTCATCATCCTCATCTGCCTCAAAGCAGCAGCAGCAGCAGATCGCCACCTCCGGCTCCGGCGCCCAGGGGGAAAGGATGGTATCAGCAGCCGGCTCCATGGTCCTCCCTGCCGGGGTGATCAACCCCGCTGTCCCGATCAGGAATATCCAGATGAAATTCGCCGTGCTGGTGGGCCTGATCCAGGTCGGGGAGGTGAGCAACAGGGACATCGTGGAGACCGTGCTGAACCTGGTGAGTGTGAGCCATTTCCACACAGAGGTAGAAGCTACAGAAAGGCAGAATCCGTGCGCTCTGAGCCGCGCTATGTTTTATTTACGATGCTTCACTCCCTCGGTTGTGTGGCTTTCAGAGGATGATGTCATTTGTTTGTTCGCGGATCGATGTAAGATTTTAGTGTTGTTTTCTGCAGTTGAAACACAACAGTCACACGGAGCATCTTTGCTCGAGACCCAACAAATAAATCGCTTTTATTGCAAACCCTGTGGCGGAGCTGAATGGAGCACGTGACCCCACCAAGGCATGGAGTGGAGTCTAATCACCAGCCATTGTTGACTAAATGACCTGGTTGTGGTGCAAGAAGGAAAATGCATTTACAGTCCAGCAGAGGAGGGGAGGGACAAAGTGTGTGTTGTATTTATTATTATTATTATTTAAATAAAACACCCGGAGCTCGTCATCTACCCCCCGGACTCAGGTTGTAGCGAACGTGTCAACGTTGCGCACAAACAAGGAGCCAAAAAGAGATTAAATCGTTCCTTCGGTTAATGTGAAACGATACGCTCGTCGGCCGCTGCTGCACATCAGCGCTATACGCGGACAAAGGCCCGCTAGCATTAATGCTATATCAATGCAAATATGTCTAAGAGCATGGCAAAAAATTACGCACAGGCCTATTGTTAAAGGCAGGGCCCTGCGTCCTGTGCGCAGGGCTAAGAGTGAGTGATGGTTGGAGGTGACGGTGGCTGTGAAGCGGTCAGTGCTTTATGTCGCTGTGCCTCAAACGGCGGTGCTGTTATTTATGGGTCACATATGCGTTGCCAAATCACGTCCATCTTTACGCACCACCTCCGTCCGAGGCTGTGTCGGTGGTGCTGGGCCTGCGCTGCCCGTCTCAGCACAGAGTAGAATCCTGAATGTGTTTTTCACGTTTTTGGCTCTTTTTTTTCTTTTTTACATTTACCGGCGTTCCCTCATACGGAACAGTTTAAAATGCACAGCAGCAGATCGGTGTGGAGGTGTACAGTCCATTGGCTGAGGTGGATATGGGACGTGGATGCTGGATGCTGCCAGGCTGCCCCCCCATCCCCATGTATCAGGCAGTGGCGTTTACTGCATGATATTAAATATCTGTCACAAACGGGGGTTGGCTGCAAAAGACGTGAACGAGTGCTTATTATTGTTGTTTTAAACATTGTAACAACAGTACACAGTGTAGTCCCTTCAGCTGCAGTGTTATCTGGAGGCTGAGTGTTTCAGTGTTTGATATTAGTGGCCTGTTTACTGAGTGACTGCTCTGAGCAGGACAGTCTACGGCTGCCTGTCTCTCCATTCTCCTCTCAGCCAGTCAGACCAAGCAGATATCCAGATTCAGGTTGCCTCTCATGTCTCCATTGATTATTGTGACTACATGGTGGAGCAGGGGGTCCAGCCGGCTCCGTCTGACCTTGTCTCCTTTTTTTTTTTTGGGTCTCATGTTAACCCTCTCGTTACCTTGCTTTGGACTCACTCCGTCCTGTTTTCAATGGCATCCTCATTCACTTTGGACAGGCTGCTTGCGAGGACTGGTGTGGAAGGGCAGCGCCATGCATTTAAAAGCAGGTGGAGAGGAAAGGGAGGGGTAAAGAGGTTTGAGGGAGGGTGGGGGAGGAGAGGAAAGAGGGAGAGAGAGAGTGGAGGAGGAGGATGAGGTGGTAGGATGCTGCAGTGGCTATGTGCTTAGAAATCACCAACTGATGCAACGCAGGAGGAGAGGATGCCGGAGCCGTCCGGATCGGAGCAGTGAAGTGAATTTGCTCGGTTTCATTTCAACGACTGCATTTTGGCAACTGCACGTGAACATGACTCTGATACACTCTAAAGAAAAAAAAGAAAAAAGAAGAAGCGATGATGTGTTTGCATTTAGATGTACTGGCTAAAACCGGTATTGAGCAATCAGTGGTGGTTGCGAAGCTGCCAATAGCTAAGGCTGTAAGGGAATTCTGCTGCCCAGCACCTTAATTAAAAGAGTAAAACAAAGAGGTGTGGAGGCAGGAAACCTCAGTGGTCATGCTGCTGCTCCAATGAGTCCACTGTGGCCTAAAAACGGATCCATTATTCCAGTCAATGTGGGTGACCACAGCAGCCACATTCCCCATCTACCCCGGCTGTATTGATCAGAGCCCACTGCAGCTTGGCTGAACAGATGGCTTGTCAGCTGGATCAGACGTGCTCCCTGTGCTTTGTGGTGCGACGCCGACCCTTTGGCATGGCATGAACTGGAGAAAAAAAGTAAAGAAAGTAAGGGAAGGGTGACGGTGGACAGCAGAGATTGTAGCCTAGCTCTGGAGCTGCATTCATGTTGATACTGGATGAAACAACTGGATCAGGATTAGTCTGTAAACACTGCTGGAAAACTGTGTGTGTGTGTGTGTGTGTTAACCACATGAGCTCTAATAATAGTTGTTTTAAATAAAGGTGACGCTTCAGAGGGCAAACTTATAAAACCACACACTTGGTGCTCGTGTGTTTGTGTGTGTGTGTGTGTGTGTGGGTGCTGGTACCGAGGTGCTAAGCTATTACCATCAGCAGGCATCACAGTTGTCAAGGCAACACTGCTCTTTGACTGCCTGCCTCCAGACGCTATACCACCTGGTGCTGCTCTCCACTTCCGGGCTTCTGTCACTGTACTCTCCTGTCTTCGTCTGACTGTCTCTCTGTTTGTTCAATGGTTTTATGGCATGAGTAACTGTGAGAGGAATAATCAGCTCAGAGTAAATAACCAAGTGATGGACTTAAGTTGAATTATCTATCTGAAAAAAAAAAAAGAATTAACCAAGAATAATCGTCAAGGTCAAACATGTACCACATTTGTCTGTAAGGTGCGTATAGCGTATGGCCCAGATCCTATGCGACCCACGGCTTAGTTTATACATGTTTATTTCCACTGCTCAATTCATTTTTGCAGATGTTTTCTATAAAATTGGGAACCAAATTCTGGCCAAAAGTCAAATGTGTACTGTGTTGGGTTCAGTAACAGCTGCTCGTACAGATGTGTGTTTATGGATGAACATTCTTCACTGTAACATTCCAACACTTAACGCTCCAATATACAGGAGCTTAAATCATAAAATATATGAATATTTAAATTCTGAATTTTGAATTTAAAACATATGTCAATGTTAGTTTCTTAGAAACAGACATGAAGCTAGCTAATGCTAGCCAGCAATATATGAATATTTAAATTCTGAATTTAAAACATATGTCAATGCGTGATAGTAAAAAGTGTAACCGCTTTACTATATTTTGTAACTTAAGCTTAAAACATTTCTGAGCTATATATATTTGGCTATGTTGTAAATGGTAAATGTCTGGCCTACATAATGTTTTTACAACATTATTAGTTCTTTATGCTGCTTATGTTACATAACGATGATTTTTAGTTTCTTAGAAACAGACATGAAGCTAGCTAATGCTAGCCAGCTCAAATTAGTGCATATATATATATATATAAATTTATTTTCTAAATATATACTCTTAAATTGAATTCACAACCAACTTCATATGTGAATAATGTAAATATGACTATTATTGAATATTTTTGCGGGGAAACAAACACCCTCCCTGCTGGCCACTGGGTATATTACAGCCATATTTGCATTTTGCTTAAAATAATTATTTCAGAGTAGTGTATCTAGTTATATTTTGATAAATACTTTGAATTTTGTGATATCTAGTGGTGAAAATGTGTTGTTGAAATTCCTTCCCATGATTGTATCTCAGCCTATAAGATCACATACAGAGTAGTAGCCGTTGGTAATCCTTAAAAAAACTCAACTTTTGTGAAATACCAGTTCTGATTGTAATTGTTTGTGATTGTACTAACATTAAAATACAGCAAAATGTCATGAATTCAATCACATCTTATAAGGTGGTTCTTATTAGCTCTGTTAAAACGTAGTACTTTTATAGGACACTTACTTCAAGTTTCAAGTGTCAGAGGAGGTGCAGTTGGCCTTGGGATATTTCGACATCATCAAACCAGGTTCCTCTTGTTAAACATTTGGACACCCTTTACGTAGGTGATGGAACACAGTGTGCCGCCACTAAACCTAAAGGTACACAGAGCTCCTTATCTGAAGCCATTTGGATCTTTACTGAGGAAAAGCTGTCGAATCATTTTTAAAAGAAAGTATATAATTTCTAAGAACTTAGTAGTGTTCTTGTTCTGCATATACATTATTTACAAATTTGTAGTTATACTTCTATACCTGTATTATTATTTTAACACATGTACTGTCTCTCCAGTATATCTGTGTCAACCCATGTTTGCAGATGTGACGCGGAGTTAAAAACTATGTGACGGCGACAGGAGACAGGATGCCGGTACATCTGCTGCTGCCGCAGGTGTAAGAGCTGTTAAAGACAAGCGGTAGTTCTTGACCTTTGAGGCTCATCCATTCTCTTATCAGATGACGACTCTGTTTTGTGGTCACGGGCCAAAAAGTTTTGGATCCACTTTCTGGTGTGATGACGGAGCCATTTACTCCTTTGCCATCTCCACTGAGGATATTCTTCTTTTCTTTTTTTGTTATTGCCGTGGTGGTGGTGGTAGTCTGGGCTGAAATCCCAAATAAGTGAAGGTCAGCCACTTCTACCTTGCACTGGTATTTGTTGTTCCTTGTCATGTTGGTGGCAGAGATATTGGGGAGACAAATCCATCCGTCTAAGCTGCGCTGTCATGTCTTTTATTTGAAGAATTGAGAGTTCAGAGGCGTCTACAGACACTGCTGTCACTTTGTCGGGCTTAGTGCATCCACCAGCTGTGCTTATTTATAGTCAGCTTTTTCTGGTTGCGTTGTAGTTTGCGGAGGATCAAAACATCCACAAAAAAAAAGAAAAATGGTGGCCTCGTGCATTCTGGGTTTTCATGCAAGCCGTTCGTATTTTGGTCTTCCTTCGGATGCAATAAGGAAGTGGTCGACGGTGTCGGTCCCCATCTGCTCCCTCTGAGCCGTCCCACTGAGTCACTCTGTTAGCAAACATCTCATTATTCTTGTCCACACACTTCACATCTGTCAAGGTCACCAGATAAAGTGAGTCCACACGGTTAGCGGAGTCAGCACACGTACGCATAAACGCTAACAAGTACACAGGTTCTTGTAACGTTCAAGTGTTCACGAGGGACGCACCGATTCTTGATCGTCTGCTTCATTGAAAATTGCCTCGACAGGCACATTTAGACATTTAGTTCCAGCCCACATGACGTGCATGTAAGTTGTTGTCAGTGTTTGTTGTTTTGCCTTGAGGTGGTTTCAAATGTCAGTGTTTAATAGGATGGTTCCATGGCTGCCCTGTGGTTGCAGACTCGGGGCATAATCGCTGTTTCCCCGCAGCGCTGTAATTGTCCTGCATGAGCCGTGAAGAGGAATAACAATCAAGCCTGTTATGTGCACAAGGAACAACACACTTGATTTTTTTTTTCCTGCCCTTACTTTGCATTAATAGTGAAGGTGCCTTTTTCCAGGCTGTGATTTTGACTTAGATATTTATTTGGTCAGTGACATAGAATGATTCCATCTTGTTTTGGCTGATGCCAACATTCTTAGCAGTTACATACAATTTATAAGGCATTATTTTTGTTTTTAATATTTTTTAAATACATCACTTGATTTGTGACCTAACATTCAGATAATTGTCCAATAAGTTGATCAGTGTGTCTATTATTTGAAAGTGATCATGTCTCTGTGTTTTGTTTGAAACATGTCTCATATTTAATTAGCAACGACAGTAGCAGTTGTTGACTAATAATGTAGTCAATTAGTCATGGATTAGCTAATTATATGCAAAGCCTTATTATTGCAGTTAGTTCTAATTAATATTTGGCCGGCTAATTAATTCAGAGTTTAAACTCGGAGTGGTATGCGTGTTACTTTGCCTTACTCTCAGTGAATTGACGATTACACAACAGAACTGCAGGTGTATCCAGGAGAGAGAGGGAGGGGCAAACGTTTGCTGCAGTAAAGAGAGGTTTTTGAAAACAAAAAAAACAAAAAAAAAATTTCAACAGAAACAGTTTCAGACTGTAGATCCACACCGCTGAGTCCTCGGTGAGATGCTGATGTAAGGCTGTATACAGTCAGTTTGTGCCTGGAGGTTACAGTGAAGGAGTAACATGGAGTGAAAGTGGGATTAGTACTGATGGGGGCCAGGGTGTGTGTGTGTGTGTGTGTGTGAGAGAGATTTAAAGTGCCCTATCACAGTGTGTACACACACAAACACACACATGTGCTTGTGATGTTGAGGAGAGAGGGTGTGGCTTCAGCTGCAAGGTCATCCATGACTTTGCGATTTATCACCCAGCTGGGTCGTTTTGACCCCTGCGTGACTGCATGAGCCGGAGAGGGAGCGAGAGAGGTGAGGAAGAGGAAGATGTGAGGAGGATCCTCCTCTACGTCGAAAACGGATTGAGGAAACACAGAAGACAAGGCACATGATGAGACATCTTCAGAGATATTTAGATGGAAAAGTGAAAAGTCTCTGATTGTCATTCAGGTGCTGCCTTCGTTCTCAGGCATGGCAGGTCCAGCTGTACGGTGTTCTGTGGGGGTCTGATGAGTTCCAGCTCCCCCGTGGAGCCTCATCCTGCTCTCTGTGTCCCTGCCCTCCTCCCATCTGCTCCTGGTCATTGAGGAGTGAAAGGTTCTTAGTACAGTAGGAGTCCTATGGTGAATAGGAGCCACGGCACAATCTTTGTGTTAAGCACCAATCAGGTTTGAGATGACCTGACATTTTAAGTTTTAATTGGCAATTTTTTTCTCCCTCAGATGCAGCTCGTTAGTTTGGTAAATGTTTTTAGTGAAATGCCGCATTTTTTTTGTTTCCATGCAGTGGGGGAAAGCCACTGCATGAAAGACGAATTTCTCCATGGGTTGACAGTTAGGCGAAAACATAAAAAATGACCCGATTAACAAATCTAAATGTCACAATGTCCCGTATATGCTTCCAAATCCGCTCAGTGCAGAGCGTCGCCACAAGCTCAGCGTAATCCTTCGCTGAATAGTCGGCTGAGCGTTTTTAAGGTAATAATGTAGTCGTTCACAGATGAAATGAAATAGGTTGCTGTCGTTTCCTTCCAACAACTAAACATTGACTTTTAAAGTCGTTAGCATGGCCAGTGATGTCACTGGCTCTAAGTGTCGAGTTGATGTGTTCTATTTTAGTGTGACTTTTAGCCAAAGTTGATGGCAGTCATGCAGCTTGGCTGCTGATTTACAGTCATCCTGGATTCCTATTCCTACTGTATGTCATGTGATCATTGTATTTGTATGTGGTTTGATTTTAATACATTTGACTAGAGGCTATATTAGGCAACAAAAGACAGTGAGAAACAGGAAGTGAGTAAATGAACCATTTATGGATTTGTTGTTGGAATTTCACAGTGCTGCTTCTTCCTGCTTCTCACTGTCCAGACTGGTTTTTCTTCAGGCCTAAAGTAAAGTCCACTAAATGCATTCACCTCGCTGCTTCAGATCTGCTCTACTTCTCTATATTCCTCCTCATCCATCGTTAGCTGCTATTTACAGATGCTGGGATTTCTCAGAGGATAAGCCATGTCAGATTTTAGGTGAGCATATCTACTGGGAATGGGGCAAACAAGTGGAAAACAGTTCTATTCCGGCTCAATGGCGCCTTTTTCTTTTTGTTACTTCTGCACTTTCTCCTTTTGCCCTTATTTCTCGGTCTTTGTTAAATACATCCATCTCTCTAACCTCTCAGTGCGTTCTCATCCCTATCTCCCCGGCTCTGTGGTGGTAGGTTGCGGCAGATGGGGGATGGAAGTGGCTGATCCATTTTTGTAAGGAGGTAATGGAGCTGTCTGCGGTACCATTCCTCTGCCTCGTCCCCGTCCACTTATCCCCACATTTCAAGTAAATGAGTGCCCTTCTCATATCTGTGGTAGCTGTTTATACTAATAAACAAGACGCTGCCTTTCTTGTGTAGTTGGCTTCACCTTCCATTTGTGAAGACGGTGATGGGACTGTGGAGCAGCACAACAGCTGCAAGAGCTTTCAAGCCCTTGTTAGATTCATAAACACTGATGTATTTTCTGTCCTCGTAAACGTAAAGAAATGTTCGAGGCCTTTTCTCGGGGCTGCTCTAACAAATCAGTTTGCCTGCGCACAGACACTGTCGTCGGAGCCCAGACATCATCTGCTACAAGATATGCTAACGGCCCGCCACTTCCTGCTGATGCAGTTACTGCCAAGCTAAACATGTATTTCCCTCAAAGCTACAGTATATGCTTTATTACCCCCACTGCCGCTGATGTAATTATTTTACCATTCATTTACTCATTATAATTATAATAATTCTGTTCATTTATTTAGGTTTCCTAGAATTTAAAGATCTTGGCGACCGCTCGTGGCTGCTTTCTGATATCAGTGCCAAGGAAACAGTTGTCAGTCATACACTTGTGTGATCATCATTTTACTGATGCTTTTCCTGAATGCACACACTCATTTATTCTTCACCAATATATTATTATAATATCTTATAATAATTCACTTTAACTTACAATTGGTAACAAAAAAAAATGAAAGTATTGAAATATTGTCAAATTAAAATTAATTTGTAAGAGTTGTGTTTACACACAAAAATGGTTCTTCCCAGTTGGTATTTTTATTGATATTAATGTGATCAGCAAAATGTAATTCTGCTAAAAGTTAGTCTTTCTCCAAGCTACAATAGTGTATGTCAGATTCCCCCAGGCATCTGTGTGTTTAGTCATTATATTACAAAATAATTCCTGTCCTAACCATGTCTCCTTATGGCCTTTTGGCACCACTGGCAAACATCGTAAAAGAAGGAAAAATCAATACGATGACAATAGTGTTTTGTAGTAGTATTTCGATCGATACTGTGTGTCAATAATGCTCTTTAGTACTAAAACCGTACCCTGCTGTATGCGTGTGTCTGCCCTGTATATTTGTCTCTTTGTTTGCACGTCAGTCTGGCACCCCTGCAACGCACTGATCTGTGAGCTGTAACAAGCTGCTGTGTTTGAATTAGCTGGCGTTTGTATGCCGGTGAGCAGCAGCACCCTTGACATCTGAGGGAGAGCTGATAAATGAGCATCCCTGCAAAACCCTTCGCTTTAGTCCGCTACACCTTCATCTGCACAATTATTCTGTGGCAACACACTCAAATCAAACCAGAATGCACCGACATCGACACACACACACACACACACACGCACACATACATGCTGCTTCTGTCCCTCTTGTAGCACATTATTGGCTGGCAGGCGTGATTTTATATTCATGCTGGCCTACTTCGCTTCTCTCCCTTGGCTCCACTCTCTCCCTCTGTCTCTCTCTCTCTCTTTTGCTCTGTCGCTCTCTCTCTCTCTCTCTCTCTATATCTATCTCTCTCACACATGCACTGCTCTTCTCTAAAGTATAGCTAAGTGTGTAGCCATTCATCATGCTGCATACCGCAAAGGCCGAAGGCTTGTGTTTGTGCGTGTGTGTGTTTTTGGTGCCTTCGACAGCTAATGGTATTTCGCTTCATTTCGGACGACTATCTCACTGACGACGTCGAGCTCGACCCTACCCTGCAGCAGGAACAACTGTAGCTTCAAAAAGTCATTTAACACCATATTAAAGTGTGAGAAGAGCTACTCTTGAGAGTAAACATTTCAAACTTTTTTTCTTAAAGTTTCTTATTACTTCTGTCTGCACACAGTGGTGTTCCCTTAAGATGAGGGGAACTGGCTCGATATAGTAACATAAACACGGCAAAATGTTAGTCAAAAGCTAAGAAAAAGGAAAATAACACAAAATAAGGAACATTTAATAAAAGAATGTGCATACAAATAATACAAAATCTCTATCTTACATTTGAGTAATTCCCTTTATTAGCCAGTGGCATATCTCATGTCAGAAAAGCAAATTATAAGGTTGGATAAAAAGGCAAAAATAATTCTAATATGTTAATATGGAAGATTGCAATCACATCCGTTTGTGAAATGTCATAATTAGCCAGACTTTGAACAAATATCCACAGCTGAAGTAAAATACTAAAGCACGATGTTCCAAACGTTCAGCCTGGGTTGTTGTACAGGACAACGTGATTTATTGAGGAGGAAAACAAATGCCTGTGTGATGTTTTGTTTACTCCAAAGATGAGTTAAAACAGCAGACACAGTAGGTATCTTTGTTCTCTGCCTTTTCTTTGAACGTCGCGATGACTGTCTAACACCGCAGCAGTGCAGCAGCAGAGCTGGTTAAATACACACACACACACACACACACACACACGCAGTAAAGGCAGGTCTGCCTGTTCTGGTCTCTGTCAGTGAGTGAAGTTACAACTTTGTGAGAACTGTGGAGGACGGAGACTGCACTTGATAACAACATTCTGTAAGAACGCTGGCTGTGCTGTAGTGTCGACATCTCGTAGAACCCCCCCCCCCAAAAAAAAACAAGTTTGTTACTACGTGTGGCATTGACATTCCCTTTCAAAATCTGCACTAGCGTTTTTTTACCCTGCATGAATCAAAGTACACAACATAGAGCTACAATTTCACAACCCAACTGCAGTACCCTGGTGGACCCCTAGGGGCTTTCAGTCCTTTTTGTCTAGCTGTAATGCAGGACATCGTGTAGTTGTGCAGGGGTGTCAAACATATGGCCTGCGGGCGGTAACTGGCCCGCTCAGGGGATCAATACGGTCCACTTGATGAATGTTGAAAGTGAAAAAATGTACAAACACTCCATGTTAGTGATGTTTTGTCAAATATTTCATTAAATATAAATTTTTCTTGTATTAGGGTTACTCTGATCGTGATAAAATACAATAAATACTTTGTAGAAACATTAAGTTCAAAATCGTACTTTGTTTCAGAGCCAGATTTGCAGAGCCAATAAAATGTGTGGTGATCCAGTGTAGTGTTTGCAGCATGTGACTGAGAAAATAATCAAATAATGAAATGTATTTAGCTTCATTGAGCGTACAGCTCAGCCAAGGTCAGGCCACTGTCTAGTTCCTGGAATAGAAATAGGGGGAAAAGATAAAGGCAGTTTAATAGATAAGCAGTTTCTATGGATGACGTGTAGTAAACAGGAAAAACAGCAGAAGTGTTGAAGATGTTACATAATCATAACCAGGGATCACTAAATTACTAAAGATCTTTATCTTTAATTTCACCGTCATATGTGATTTTTGTTTTGGTTATTTATAATAGGTGAAAATGAGTTCAGTGGTTCAGTCCATGAAAATATCAGAAGGAATTCTGGGAGAAGAGGCCATTTTTCTCATCCTTAACATAGTGTACTTCAGTTTATTTATGGCTCAGAACACAATTTTCACACTTTTTATAAATTAAACTCTGAAATCGAACTGCCAGTGAGTAAATCCTGAAACGTTTAAAAAGCAGTTCCTCTACCCACTGTACCACCTGTTTATCCAGTATTTTTCATGTTTTCTCTTTGGGAGGTTCAGTGGGAGAACTCTCATGTTGGAAGGTTGAGGGTTCAGTTTCATCTGCATGCCAGTATTTCTCTAGGAAAGGCACAGTTGATCATGGTGCCAAGCCATATGGATTTATTACTGCTTCCAAATCTGAAAAAAAAAAATAAGAAGATTGCAGATTTTTTTCTTCTTCAAAAACTGCATTATCAAACATCCCAAATATATAGGGATGTCAGTATTGGGGCAGCAGAAAGTGAATAGTTGATTTGTCAGAAGTCACCTGCTCTTATTTCTCCTGACACCAGTGCCATTAACAGGATTTATCGTCCACGAACAACAGGCCAGGCCTGGTTTTCTCTCCCACCACTATTTCAAACACTTTCTCACTCTGAAAGAGTGGAGAACACAGAGGAGGAGGCAGAGATTGTGCAGCCAACACCTGGCAGCGGAGGTGACTCATTGTGCTACCAACCTGACATCACACTGCTCCCCCCTCCCCTCCGCCCTCCTTCACACCACACCTCCCGCTGTGTTCTGGCTCCTGTTCCAGGAAAAACATCAGCTTGAATACAAATTATGGATGGAGTGAGTGTACAGCCATAATTCAGCTCGTGTCGCGTTTCACATACGTTACCACATGGGTTCTACTACAGATGGACACGTTAGTCACGGAGATTGAGTTATTTTAGTGAACTGAAATCCTTTTTTGTTCAATAATCTTTATGGACAAATTCTTTTTTTTCCTCATTTAAAATGTACTACAGAGTTCATTCAAACTAGGAGAAAAAACATTGTTCCATCTCTCTCTAAAATGACTTCAGAGTGTGACTATATAGACTGTAGAGCTTTTTAAATCCTGTAATCCCATAAGAGTCAAAGATTTGTCTCGTTTCTAATAGTTTTTTTTTATGGCTGCGTGCAAAAACACTAGAATACCTAGAGACTCAATTTGGTTTTTTACTCTGGAATGTAGATTGTTTGGCTTTTTGACTCGCAGGCCGCAAATGATCCTAAAATCAACAGGGGGGCCGGGTCAGTGGGTGTAGCAGCTAGGGCTAAGGCAGATCTATAATTGATAATATAAATAAGTTTTTTTTTATGGCTGCGTGCAAAAACACTCGATTTGGTTTGTTGTTTACTCTGGAATGTAGGTTGTTTGGCCACATCCGGCCCCTGGGTCTTAGTTTGCCCATGCCTGCCTTAAAGAGTATCTTAAATATTTGTAATCCAATAATAAGGAGAGGTGTTCTTGTCTGGACTGACCACTTTGATTATCTGGTCTGCTCTGTGTGCAGCGTCTCCACTTATTAATCTTGTTAAGTGTTTCTTCAAGTAATTCTGAACTTTTATTTCCAGTGTGAACCATGAACTTTTGCCATTTTGTGTTTTTGTGCCTCCACAGCAGTGATTTTGTCTTTCACTTTCCAGACAGAGTTTTTTCTTTCAATACTATCCAGACATAAGAAGGATTTTTATATAAAGTGTTTTCGGACAAAGCTGAGGACTCGTTGGTATTTCAGTATTTTCTCCACCGTATGAATTATAGATATCGACTGTTCTCCTTCTATCTTTGTTGTTTGTAATGTAAATGGTTCATTTTCTTGCAGAAACAGATTCCAAGTTATGTAACCTACAGTCATTTATAACAATCAGTCTGTTACTTTTCATGATTCCTGCAGGATGACCAGTGTAGGAATCACACCAACCCAAGGGTTTGTTATTAAGTATCTCAGTGATACATTAAAGAAAATGAAATCCCATTATCCCATAGTTTATGTAAAAATGTATTGTTTAATCATGAGATCCACATCTTGGATCTTCAATCATCAGCGCCAACGCAAACTTGAAATGATTATCTTTAAAGGCTCTGCTTCAAAAGCAGCCGACGCTTCTCAAAACTGCTTCCCTTCCCCTGCTGTGTCTCCCGTTCTTAAAAAAAAAAAACGTGCGCTTCCGACAGTGTGTCCTCGCCGCTGTCCACGTGTGAAAGAGACAGTCAGAAGTAGAACTGATGTGGTGACAGGCCTGCAGCACCAAAGAGCTGCCAAAGAAACAGGTGAAGTTAGTGCAGAGCCCACAAAGTATTTTAATATATGAAGATACGTTTGGAAATGAAGTCAGTTTTTGAATCCTTTCCCCCTGGTTTGTAGCTCCTTTCTACGGCCACTCCTGATTATCTGTCCAGTGTGTGTGGTCTTCTCCTTCAATTACACGCTCCACAAAATTTTCATCTGTCTGTGGGTGTTTCTGCACGAGTGTGTTTGTGTGATTCCTAATCCTGTCTTGTGATGATGGATTACTGCCTCTCTTATCCTGCACCGGCTACGGGCCAACGGAACAGTGGCCTCTATTGTTCTAGAAGGAATGACCAACACATACGCGTTTGGTTTTGTCCCTGTGTGTGTTCCTGTAGGTCTCTCTGTGTGTGTGTGTGTGTGTGTGTGTGCAGACAACACTTGTCTGGACCAAACAAACAGATTAAAGACTATGTTTGGTCACCAGTCTGGCCTGAGGCAGGTCTGCCAGACTTATCTGATGACCTTTGAACCAAGCAGCAGCTCCTCTGCACCTGCCTCACACACAGACACACACAGACTCTCTGAACTGTTGTTCAGTCCGAAGTGATTTCCTCTGGAGCCAACACCTGGCAGCGGAGACATTTTATTAAGCGTTTGGAATTGTCAAAATATCTGAGGTTTAGATTTGGGTTTTTCGCTATTTTTAAACTTTAAATTTTTACCGTGAAATCCATTACTTTGTTAATTTAGATAAGTAACAGGGATTCATTTTCTTCCCAAAAACTTGAAACTTTTAATTTCTTCCTAATTTTTATTTCTCTCACCAGCATTTAGACTTTTGTCCCTAAAGTAAACTGGGATTTGTGAACGGTTTTAGACAGTACTACTCCGACAAAAAGTTTTTCTTGACCAGTTTTACTGTAAAAAAACAGACCCAAGCTACAGTATGATGCTACCCCGGCAATGTTTCCTTATGGGGATGGTTTTCCTTCAGATTTTTGGATAATTATGTAAAAATATGTCATCAGGACTGAAACACAGTTCCCAGGTGCTTCTGGGAATTTTGACTAAGCCTTTCAGGTTTCTTTGTAACAAAGGGCCTTGTTCTAGAACCTGCAGCCTTCCAGACGCAAGTCCTGCTTTAACCACCAGGGCACCACTGCCCCTAAAAAAGGGTATCAAATTCGTTTTGGTTCATGGGCCACATACAGCCTAATTAGATGTTATGTGGGCCGGACCAAAAAACAATCAATGTTTATATTATATAATAGTATATATGTAAGTATATTTGATATTTATTATTATTATTATTATTATTTAATGAAATATAATTTTACCTGAACATGAAGTGTTTGTGTATTTTATTTTTATTTTTAAAATGCATCAAGTGGGCCGGATTGAACACCGTAGTGGGCCAAAATTGGCCCGCCGGCCGTATCTTTTGCATCCCTTTCTCTAAGAGATCCCAGAACACAACAACAGGCATCTTTGCAGCATCTCTGACCAGTTATCACTAGTATGACTATGTCTTATGTAACTGTTTCAACTGTTTCACTGGTTTTTTTTTTTTACTTCCCACTGCTTATATTTTTTCCCATAATTTATGCATTGAGGAAAAATCATTTACAGCCTGTCCTTTCATCACCGGGGTCCACAGCAGTGGACCGCACTGTGTTTTCAGTTTTTTTCTTTCTTATGCTGGACGTCCTTTCTGACGCAACCCAATTTGGGAATTGAAGATCAGAGGTTGTACCGAACCCAGAACTTTCTGGTGGTCCTAGGGGTGGTGAAGTGAAACTGCCTCATCACTGTACTGCAGCAGTGGGCAGATGACTGATGGTGCTATCAAACCTAGAACATTCCAGCGTTTCTTGAAGAGGTGCAGTGGTGGGTGCCGCCCATCAATGAGGGGAATTCTTTATGTTCATTACCTTGATTGAGTCTGCTTTAGGGCAGCGACACAAGCATAAAAATGCATGGACAATATGTACGAATCTTGCATTAAAGTAAAAGAGAAAGCTCTGAAATACCTGCATGGTTTTGTCGATACAAAATCGTCCTGCGGCGAACGTCATGCGTCTGTTTTCATCTGTGTTATACCCACTGAGGTGTTGACAACATACGTGATGCTCTCCTTTGAAATCCAACATGCTGGAGTGGAGACAGTAGATCAGGAATGGAGGCCTTGTTAAAGTACAGTCCCTTTTCCAGCCTGCGGTTCTTTCTTCCAAGACTCCCTTGACATAGCACACAAGCAAGCCCTTGTTACTGCCAGTCTGGAGGGAAAGACATTTGAAAAGCCAGTAAAATTGACTTCCTTCTTGTCCTCAATAACACCTTGACAGTGCACTCCTACACTTCACCATTCGACTTGCACCTTTTTCTCCTGCTGTGTCCGGGAGATTTAGGAGCACGCCTCATTTGTTTTATGCTGTCCTCTCAATGGTGCCCTCTCAGTCACCACTACTCACGGATGCTATTTTTCTCCCCTGACGTTTGGTCTCTTTTTCCCTTCAGTTTTTCTTCGTTTTTCTTTTTGTGCCTTGACAATTTAGATGTTCTCACCCTCCGCTGGACCTCTTTGTTCTCAGCTGACAAAAGTTGCTCGCTGGATCCTTTTCATTTTAAAAAGGAAATTGTTAAAGATTGACACTTAACCTGCCCAAGGTTCTGGGTCTGCTAATTTATTAAATGCCACGAAAGGGCATTTAAACTGAGTGGAGCCTGATCTGAGGAACAATTTGTACCTGTTGACCTTTTTGTGTATGGATTGTATTATTATATATAGCAAGTAGTACATGCTTTTGCTTTAGAGCAGGGTGTCAAACATATGGCCCGCGGGCCAAAACCGGCCCGCTAGGGTGTTCAATCCGGCCTGCTTGATGAATTTTGAGCTTTGGTCGAAAATTCGTAGAATTCCTCATTTTCCTAAAAGACGCCAAGTAGTTCAATCCTAGGTCCTGTTCAACAGTACACCTTTTTACTGTTCTGAACTGTGTGAATGAGCGTGATAGAAAAGCTGTATATAGAGTTGTCATAGCAGAGTATAAATAGACATGTCAACAGGTCACTGGTAAGACCGACGTGGGAAGAACAGTGTGTCACTGTGAGTTAATTGGCACTGTGTTCCTCAGGTAGTGTTATGCAGAAACGATTTTCTTTTAGATAGTCCCTTGATCATTTTACACAACAATTAACACAACAATCAATTCTCCCAACAATACGATGAAAAAAACACATATACATGTGATTAGTTATGACAGAATTCTCTCTGAAGGCAAGAAATAACAGCTAATATGAAATGACTGGTTGAACTCAATTTCAAAGTCTGTGGCCCGAGTCAGTATAGGGCTGCATAAAAATGATGTAAATTTATTCATGAGAAGGCACAGTGTTTATTATTGTAGCCTAAAGGCATGGTACTAGAAAAATCCACAAATACTCTAAAAAATACTAAAAACATACTTCCTGTTAGTATTTTCTACTGGATAAACACAAGACTTACATTCAACCACATTAATAGACTATATAAGGTTATAAGGGTAACGCTAACCTTGGTCCGACTGTTTTTAATCTGACTAATCATCAGATTACCTGTGGTAATTATACCAGAAGTTTATCAACGGATGCTAAAACATAAACCTTGTTAGCGGGGTTGCAAAAAAACATTGGATTGTATTATCACAATGATAGTAGACAGACAGAATGTCTATATTGCATATACATGTATACATATATAAATATATATGTATATATATATATACATGTATGTATATATATATATACATATATAAATATATAAACATATATGTATATATATGTATATATCTATATGCAATAAAATATGTGTCTGTCTATATACATATATACATATATAGACAGACAGTGAATTTGTTTGATGTTTGATGTTTTTCCCATCAGTTTCTCCTAAATCGCCTGTTAACTGTTTGGTTCTGTTCTTTGTGAAATCTGCCACTAACACTGAGCAATAATGCAATGATGTTTG
This sequence comes from Cynoglossus semilaevis, assembly GCF_000523025.1. Classification (NCBI taxonomy): domain Eukaryota; kingdom Metazoa; phylum Chordata; class Actinopteri; order Pleuronectiformes; family Cynoglossidae; genus Cynoglossus; species Cynoglossus semilaevis. The sequence continues at coordinate 10,280,399 of NC_024325.1, read as the reverse complement.
TGTTTGTTCCGACAAGTAGGAAAAGAAATGCGTTTGTCGTCCAACAGCATGTGACGGCGCTTAATTACTCGTTGTGGATAAACCTCTTTGGCCAATAAGGTTTTAGACATTTTGAACGTTAGAGTTGCTCAGCCTCGTGGTCACCTGGCTGCAGTGTGTTTACACGTGCATGTGTTTTCCTCCCGGATTATTAGCTTTGAAACAGTGCTGTACTGTGTTGTTTTGGCATTGACCAAACATGGAGCCATGGCTGCAGTTCATGTCCTTGAAAATGTTAATGGTATTGATAGGCACTAACTGTAACAGTTGCACTACTGGCTGTTTGACAATCCATTTTTGTGTCTTTCTGAAGGCGTTCTATTGTACTTGTCAGCTGAGGAAGCGGGAGCTGCCTGTGGTGCTGAAAAAAAGATTCTGCTCCGTTTGTCTTTTCTCGTCGCTTTCCCACACAGTCACACACACACATGAATCTCACTGCAGCTCTCTTTTCTAGCCAGTTTCTGACACCTGGTTTTGACCTCACTTTCTCGCAGTCTCCACTTCCACTTTTAATCTTCCTCCTAGTGGATGACATCTAAAGTAGTGGCTGCCTCATTTGGAGACGAAGGGAACTCCTTTTTCTGTTCCCTCTCTCCCTTTGTCTTCTTTTTCATCTTATTAGCAGTCAAGCAAAGGGAATGATGACAAAAACCCTTCGATGAACACGAGACAAAAAATGACATGCCCTCATAGATGCCTGTCATAAATGCCGGAGCTAAAAATGGATCACTTTCCTTTTTTTCTTCTTCTAAAATAATAGCGTTTGACCTTAAAACATTATAGAGATGAAACCTCTTTTGTTTTAGATGTGTACACTGTAAGTAGTCCAGAACAGTACAGTACAGTAACTATAGTAAGAACATCATTTTCTGAACTCTACAAGGTTCAGATGTGAGTGTTTTCGTACTTGGCTGGAGGCCTGCGTAGCACCTGCTACTTGCGCCCATCGTACTTAAGGTGATTCTTTTCACAGTACAGTTTTCCTTTTTTCGTGTTTTCACTCTTTGATACTCTTACTTGAACAGACAACTTCAGAAGATTGAGAAAAGTAACAGAATTTTTTTTCCCACAGGGATTAAAAAAAAGGCTTATCATTGACCTCAAACCTTAGCTCTGAAATCACCTTACATTGTATCCGATAATTGAATATTTCTTAGGAAGTTGGTTAAAAAAAAAAGGTTTTCTATGAAAAGCTCCTTCTATTCATCAGACCCACTCAGTTTTACCACATACTACTAATAGTCTCCCTCACATATAAATGTCATGAATACATAACAGCCTTTTTGAAATTCTAAATGTTCCGATGCGTCATCATGGTGTGAATATTTGGTGACAGTTCACTGTACGCAGGCACTTACCGTGTTGTGGTGTCCATCTTTGTCTTCTATCTTCCACCCTGTGGCCGTCAGTTTGCTGCTGTTAGCATGAATCAGTGTGTCAGCGGTGAACAGAGAGAGAGAAGAGTGGAAATGACAGAGAGCCTTACTTTTTTCCCTCGTTTTATGAATGTGTGTGTGTGTGTATTCAGTGTTGATGTGCAGTTTGTTTTCAGCCCACACACACAGGACAAGCTTTGAGTGAGTGGATGGAGGCGAGAAAAGGCAAAGATAATTGGTCTGTGATGAACTGGAAACTAGGGACTTTCATGGAGCCGGATCTCAGCAGGTATTACTGAGTTCTCTCAACTTCACTCACTGCCTTTTCATCCTTCTCTATCTTTGGTTTCTGGCAGTGTGGTAAACTGACAAGCCGATTCATGGGAAACTCTAATTTTGCCTTTTCTTTGATGTGCACTGACACATGTTCACGGTGTGTTCATTTCGGGGCAGAATTTGCCCAGGGTGAGGCTTTCCACTCTGTATCCCTAATTTAATGGAGCTGAAGATCATACACTCCTCTGATAAATTGGAAGTTTTTCCTTACATGACACTTGACAGCATCACTCTAGCTGATTGGAAAATAACCCCTCTTGGCCTAAAGGCCAAAATTATTTATGCTCATATTATATTTTCCTTGCATAATTTTTTTTTTCTGCCACAGTGAGTCACTTTTCACCCTTTTAATAATTTTGGCGCATTCTGCCGAAAATATATTCTTAGCGTTGACCCCGATTTGCAGCGGGAAAACACATTCAATGTTAACCTAAGGAGGATTGGGTTCTATTGGATACACCTTATTACACACATTTCTGCACCGTGACGGTATTATTGGAAAATACTACTAGAAGTATTTGTTCCAAAATGGAATCCTGTTCTGGGGATTAGGCCCAGCGTATTGTCGAGTGAGTGTGTTGTTTTTCTCTGGCTTTGTGATCAGACGATTGGTTTGTCAGTGATCAGTGTGATGTCAATAAAGGAAGTGACTTTGCTGCATGACTGCTGTGTGTGGCAAACAAATCAGCTCGTAATTAGCTGCCATCTGCACTGTTGCAGTGACTGTAAGTTAAAAAGAGCGCTTTGTGTGTGTGTGTGTGTGTGTGTGTCACGTGCTGTTTTCTGTAAACCTTTGTCTTCCTAATCTGTTCATGGCTGTTAGTGAAAATGTGGGTGTGCTCACAAGTGTTGTGTAAGGACACGATGAAGGGGAATGCTTTACTGGCCTCAGTCCAATCAGGGGAAGTGGTCGGATGCAAGAGCTGTCAGTTTCCCATAATGCATTATTTTCCTTTCAAATGCTGAAGGGCCCTTTAGACCCACGTATATCCCAGGTGTCTTTCTTCTAATAAGAGAGTATGTTTCAGAACAGGTATATTTGCCCTTCCACGTGTTCACTGTTTTATGTATTTCCCAATTTCCTTCCTCAAATGTATTATTCCGGTCTGCACGATCAAACAGTAATAATAAATCAATCACGTCCGAGTTTCTGGTTCTCCAGGGCTTTTCCTCGAGCACTGGCTGTTGAAAATCCGACTTCTCACTGAAGTCCATCTGGCCACTGTGTTCAGGTATTTCCTAAAAAGAGGCCAGGTTCTTCGTTTACCCCAGCTGTAGTCTGCAGCAGGGTTTTATTTGGGGCAACTCTCAGTGGCATTCGCCATTCCTTGATGATGTTGACACTGATGCATTTTGTGGTGGCGTCCAGAGCAGCAAATCATCGACGATTTTGCTTAGTATGTACCTGTTAAAACAACAGTGGTTGAGTGATAGTTTTGCATGTTTGGTCTCAGTTTGTTGGCATGTTTGACATAGAAAACTTTTCTTTTGCCAGAGTTACGATTCTTTATCCTGCTTTTGTTCGGCAGAGGCGCCAAGGGGAATGGAGCAGCTGGAACGTGACCCATTATTCCTATTACAAGTCAAGTCAAATGATGGCCAACATTGCAGCACTGAAATATTTCAAACTTGCATGGGTGCAAAAAAAAAAGCAAATATAGCTTAAGTGATATATTTCAAAATGTCTCCTGATAATGTGTTCAATACACTTTCTATTATCTCTGTTTGATTGTTTCAATGCACTCATTCACATTTCACCATTGGCTGTGGCCAACTCTAGCAGCCAGAGAAACTGGAAAGAACATGCATTGACTATCAGCTCCCACCTGGGATAGAAGTGACCTTTATGCCGTAAGGCAAGAACGCTACCCACTCTACCATTGCGTGGCCCCCTTGTTAAACACAGTCAGTTTATAAGTGACCCAATTATGGTTTTAAACCCACCAGAGCAGCTGTTGACCCGGTGGTATTTTTAGACAATGAAAACTGGCAACATGGCTGCTCCTCCATGGGATGCTGCGAGAGTGATCTCCCAACAGTGTGGATATTTGGGGAAAAGTAGTAGCACTACATCTCTTTTTTTTTTGGTGGTTAAAAAAAGAGATGGTTTTCTGGTGGTAAGTGAAACCAACTGCCCAGAAAACCCCCCCCAAAATGCTTGATATTTGTTAATTTTGCCATATACTTCTAACATATTATTTGTAGCATAACAGTGTTTGCATTGAAATTTGACTTTTGTTATGTGATATTTGGGAACCAGTATGGACAACATCACCACACACTGTACCCAAGCTCACATCTGACTGCTCCCTGTTGATATTTTTGCACCTTTACTGCCCTATACTGCAGTAGAGCAGGTACTGTATACTGCATACAGAAAAAGAAAAATCTCCTGTGAACTCTTCAGAAGATTAAAGGCACATCATCTGCGTATACGCTCACATACAGTATGTGGTGACACACAGCACAAACTGTGCTTGCAACGGACTGGTGAGGAGAAGAAGAAGAAGAAGAAGTGAAGTAAGGCTTTACCTCCTACTCCATTATATCAGCACTGTAATAACTCGGCTGCAGAGTTCATCTCTGGAACAGTCGTGACTAATGGAGTCGCCGCTTTCAACTACACACCTGGTGCCGCGGCGCTGGCCCCGTTATATTAAAGGTAAATTTAAAGACGCCCTAAAAACACCGAGCTGTGTTTAAAAATCTGCGAGCACAGATAGTTAAAACACTGCCTACAGACAGGCGCGTGCTCCGTTGGCAAAAGTTGGCTTGTTTGTGCTGGTGCAAAACAACTCTTACTGTATATTCCCTGGTGTGGGTTTATGTAATCACTGTTGAATTTTCGCAGCGTCTGATGTGGGAGTGTTTGGATGTGTGCTTGTTTTGAAACTTTTCCGTTCTGCACTCTATCACTTGTGAAATGACACACCTATGATTTGGCAGTCTGCTCTCGCTTCTGTCGCTCCCCGCGCTCTGAGGTCTTCACTTCATGCAGAGCGCCTCTGATTATGTTTATTTTGCTGACAACGGCTCGTGCATGTGTGTTTGCTTTTGACTGAAATGGAAATGTCTGAAATGGCTTTTATAAGTGCTGGCTGCATCTGCCATCTGTGCGGACACCAGTATAAAGGAAATGCAGTCCTGGGGATGCCTCTCCCCTCCTTCTCCTCCCTCCTCTCCCCCTAGCTCTCAGTTTCTGTAGGCTACAGTCAGTCAACATGTCATTTCTGATTACAATCACAGGGAGGGAGACAGAGACACATATGCTGGCCTTTGCCGCTCTTTTTTTTCTCTATTTGCCTTCAGTCATTCTATAAACACTTAAATGTCAAAAAAGACATTTATTTCTGTAAGACCCTTGTCCAAAAAAACAAACAACTAAATTATATCTTCACTTGTGTTATTAAAAAAAGAATAATTAAAGCCTCCATGTAAAAACTAAGGATGTGATTATTATGATCAAACTCACTAACATCATTATTATAAGTGTAAGCAAAACTGTATTTTTGATATATTTCCAAAGCTGCGCTCCATGAGTCGGCACACGCACAGTTTTGTCACACTGTTAAGGTTTTAATCTTCTTCTGCACTTTCCTCATCTCTAATTCATGCTATTATTAAAATTGTGATGATAATTTATTTTTCTTCTGAGGGCATTTGTGAAGTTATTAAATATCCATGTGAAGCTAAGAAGAACCCGTTTCTGATCTCTACAACAGTCACTTCCGTGCCTCGAGTCCAGATCTCACCGTTTGAGAGTCTCAGCTCAATTGCTTGGCTTTGTTCTTCAAGGCCGAATTCAAACAATGTAGATCGGTGCTCTGACGCCGTTTAAAAAATGGTCACGTACCGTTCGGGGCGCTTGAATTTGAACGCTGATCGAAATGAACCGTTGGCCATGTTGTTGTTGTTTACTCCATTAATAAAGCCTTGACAAAAGCAGGAGGTGGATTATGGGGTATTTTCAGGCCAGTTAAGCTTCAGTGGGATTTTTCTCATATTAGGGATTTGCTTGCGGTCGTTAGTATGAGGCCAGTAAAATGGCTTCTGATAGAAAAGCCCAAAATATTCAGCCACTGTTTGGGCCGTATGCCCCCCCCCCCCCAAATACTCTAATACTCAAATGCAAACACTCTCTCATCACTGCTTTCACTTCTGTCCAATCTGCTTTCCCTCTTCAATTTATGCGGCTCGCTCTCTTTGTTTGTTTGTCCCTCTGTCGTCTCCCTCGCCCGCCTCTCCCGCCCCCCACTCTTTAATTTTGCTCTCCTGTGTGCCACTGAGCCCTCTTGGTGAAGCGTTAAGTGTATAATCTGTGATCTCATGTCTAGATGGGCCTCTCGTCTCCCCTCTCACTCTGCATACAAAGAGACTGAATGGCCAGGACTCACTCAGAGGATACAAATGAGTAATGAGGCACACAGGCTATATACACACACACACACACACACACACGATAAGCTAAAACACACACACCTCTATGGCACACTCCCAGAGTGCTTTGAAGTTGAATATTGATGATGGCAGCACCAAAGGCTGTGTTTGAAAGCACAGGGACAGAGAGATGGCAGCCATTGACTGACCACTCGCCTCTGACCCCTCGTCTCTGATGGCTGTAATGAGCAACAGGTGCTTCTTTCACCAGCTTTGGTCCTGATGATCATCTGATGTTCAGCGGACAGTTGTAGCAGTCAACCAACATAATGACCCCATTGATGCGTCACCACACATCTCCACAGTGGGCTGACGTGGGCGCGTGAAATATCGATTTCAATTAAAATGATAGTGAATTAAAATAGTTTAATTCCCTCTCATTATCATAATTAATGAGATTTTTTTAATGACTTTTTAAATGAAGGATTTACACTTCATTTAACCATTCATTAATGAGATGGAAATGTTGGTCACATATGTTTTATTCAATGTTATATATATGTTATATATATTTATGTATATTATTTTTTTCATTTTTACTGGTTAACAATTCAACCCATACAGGAAAGAGAAAAAAAATATCATTTTCTTTCCACTTCCTGCTGCACTGACTCTTCTGGCACCTCTGTTTCCAGTATGGTGTGCTACAACAGCGTCGCCTCCACCTTTCTAGGTCAAAGTCCCAACAGCTTTTAAGTGTGTTTTGCTTAGGTCTGCTCTTTTATAAGGGGATTCTTGCAGTATGCTGACTGCCTGGCTTAGTAGTGCTTGGGTAAATTAGGGGGCAGCCAGGAGCGGAGCCATCAGAAGTCTGTCTGTCACAAGTCGCTATTAATATTAATTCATATTGTCGTAGAGCGGAAAAGCCCCTTATTTAATTTGAGTAATGGAAAGAACCTTGAATGTGAATTTCTTTCTTTCTTTCCTTTTTTTAACACCTGTTAAAATTTTAATCCAAAAAACGGACTGCACACGTTAATATTCCAAACCAGACAAATCACCACACCTGCAAATGTTGAAATGAAAAAAAAAGAGTTTTTGGTGAATCTGCCCTCGCGTATGAGTGAGAGTGATCTAACTATATATAGCAACATGCTCCAGCGCAGCAAATCCTCTTAGGGAGGAAGTTCAGCTGGAATGTGTGTGGAGATTTAAGTTAATTATTTGATTATAAACGTAATATTCATCCAGCCGTGGCCAAGTAGGATGGACACAACATAACCAGCAATATATATTATTATATTAATATTAGAAATATCTCCGTTTGTTGTTGTATAGGTTTTAATTTGCACATAGAAGAAAAAGACGCTTGGTGAAGTAGCTGTTGTCGTTTATTGCCCCCCCCCCGTCCCCCACTCCCTCCCCACCACTCACCATGTTGCCTTTGGTTACAATTAAAACACACATGGTGTTTAGTTTTTCCAAGTTAAAACATTGTCCAACAGACAATGCAAACTGCTGGTGTTGGGGGAAAAAAAGAGTTCTCTTTACTTAATAATGGAAACCAAAACCTGCACTTCAACTGTCGTCTGCATCGACAGCAGTGATTTTTTACCAGTGAAAAGGTCATTTTGTGGAACTCAAAATCCACAGGAGTTCCATTTTTCCAGGTATTTCCCCCCCAAAAAATACTTTTATATATTTCAAATAACCCTTGTACTTTTTAAGCTCAAACACCGATTTCTTACGGATGAACGTCATTCAAGTGTAGGATTAATCTGCCTACGATGGACTTGTACCATGTACAGTACTGCGCCTGTTGACAGTAACTCTGTGTGTAGCACTTACGTCAGTACATTTGATGTGCCACTTACCCATTAAGCTGCACCTGTTCAGCTTTAACCTCTCATTACCACTGTTTAACTCGACCTGTAACTTATTTCTTGTTCTACCATTTTAATGTGCTTGTTCACAAAGTTCCCCCTACTGTCTCTAAGTGGCAGTACAATATACAACACCCTGTCTGGATGCTGGGGGGTGTGAACGTCTTGGTGACATGCGTGTGACATGTCCTGTCTTAAAAAGCCTCCAGCCATTGCAGTGACTGTTGTTTTTGTGCTGAACATTCACTGAGAAAACAGTCTGATGGACAGAAGGGAGTTTTTTTTTTTACCTTCTAATGTGAGCCGGTTTTGACTGGTTTGAGATGCCTGCTGATAAAACCTCTGCGTGGTGTGTAGACTGCCCTGACCCTACGCCCTCCCTCCAAAAACTCCCTCCTCTCTTACGTTTCCTCCGGGGTCTGAGTGAGCGGCACTGCAACGCTGCTCAAGACAGAGTCAGAAATAGGAGAAGAAAGGGAACACAGAAAAGAGGTGTGCAACCACAGAACGAGATCTTTCTGTGAAATTAGGGTAATTTTAAAAAAGATGTGAGGGTGAGATACAGAGTCTGACAGACAGACTTTGCACAGACCCATAAATAATGCAGAATACGAGCAGATTAGTCATCTGTAATGAGTCCAGTGAGAGATTCCAGGGAGGCTGGTGCTGAAAGTATTTCAAGGTTAAACACATAATTTTTAAAGCTCTGAAGACAGAAGTTTTCCTTCTGCTCATATTTCAAAGGAGTCTTAGATATATCCATACACTGTATTTCCAGAGTTACTCGTGTGTATGTCCTTCAGCAGTAGTATATGCAGTTTTCTGCTTCATCTCTACAGTATCTACAAACAAGTCTACACAGTGGTGGACTGTGGGAGGAAGTACCTAAAGAAAACCCACACACATACTGGGACGTGAACGCCTGACCCATTTGTTCTGATGCAACGATTCTAAACACTAAACCACAGTTCAGCTCATATTTATCTGTTGTTTTTTTTAATAATATATTTTCTCAAGTTTTTATTTGTCTCATACTGGACTAAGAGACCGTTACATTTATTTTTGTAGAATTTTAATTGTCTGTTCTGTACAATGAATAATATATATATATATATGTATATATATATATAAATATAAACATATAGATATATATTTAGAATTTAGTTCAATTTAATGCTAATGTGTGCAAACCCCTAGATGTTATGATTTGGCTCTTAAGATAGTGACCACACTATGCATATAAAATACTGTTTGCATCATATTATGTATTTATTTTTCCATATAGCCTGTAGCTCCTTTCCTCCCCTGTAGGGGGTGATAGTGTATCTGTTAAACACCTTACTGCCATCTACTGGATATATTTTGCACTACCAAGTGTCCTGCCAGAGAATGGAAAATACAGTAATTATAAAGGAAAAGCTATTCAACTAAGGCTATGTGAAATTAGTTGCCAATACACAACACTCAATGGCCTCATGGTTGAAAGAATCCGGCAGTTGATCGGAGGGTTGCTGGTGCAAATCCCAGGCCTAACTCCTGCTCCCTGTGTTTAGTGACAGTCGGTCCTGTTTGTACATTATATATGTATATAGCCGGTTTATCTTCTTCTACAAGAAGTAAGAAGTAAGCCAGTATGACTGGACCTACCTGAACCCAGCAGCTCCTGGTCAACGCTGCACTGCTTTACCTGCTGTTGTCATCGCCACCTACAGGAAGCTGTGTGCGTCAGAGCAGAATGGATGAGAGCCTTTTTATGAAAGGAGAAGTTTCTTTCTTGTGAAGAACTGTTGGTGAGTGAGGTTCACTGATCCACTGGTGGAGTTTGTTATTTCCTCACTGAGGTTTGACTTAGCTGCTCTGTGTGTGTGTGTGTGTGTGTGTGTATGCAGCATATTTTGACATGTGATATACTTTTAGAGCAAAAACTGTCACAGTCCTGCCAAAACAAAGGTCTTCACCGGGTTGCCAAGAAGACAGTGCAGTCAGCACATGAAGGACCTTGGAGGAGACGCTTTCTCCTACCAGCCTCCTTTATCCTGCGGCCTGTGACACAGTGTTCGCCCCTGTCATTGTGTGTGTGTGTGTGTGTGTGTCTGTGTTCTTTTTAGCACCGGGGCAGATGTTGAGGGTGCTAAAGACCTTTTGTGCGTGCTCATTAATGTGATTACTGCTTTCCCACTTGGCTGACATCACGGGTGCACGGAGTGCGCTCAAACGAGAGATCAAAAGGTTACACATTCATGTAAAGAGAATCATGTCCCCTCGTAAAACTAATTACTAATCTTTTCTTTCCCTGCGTGCGCGGCGCCGGCATCGACGCTGCTTGAGTGCGCTCGAGTGTGCGCAGGCCATTCACGATCAACCCTGTTGCCATTTATGCGGCGTGTTTATTTATACGTCAATTAAAAGCTCTACTCAAGCAAATAATGGGCAGAGAGAGATGCCGGAGCATTTGTCATTTTTATGGTACCTATTAAAAGCAGAATATAAATTTGATTGGCGGGTTTTTAATATTAAAGGGTTGTTTTTGGTTTTTTTTTGTTCTCCCCGTTTTCCTTGATGCTATAGGTCCAGACATTTCCTGGATGTGTCAGCAAGGTTTCGGTTGCCTTTGTTTTTCGTGTTCCTCGTCTGTGCAGGAGAGAGAATAATTATAATGAGCACATTCTCCTCTCCCACTGCATTCCTTGCATTTGCTCCTCCATTTTTCCAACTGGTGCTGTCGGTGGCAGGACTCAGATTTGTTGCTCTTGTTTGCATCATTCCCACTAATCTTGCAGCGATGCTTGGTGCACGGGTGGGAGGAGCAGGCGTGCTGTGTGGGATCTGTTGCTACATGTGTTTAGGTTCTGCTGCATTTACACAAATGATGCCCCATAGGAAAGTATGATTATTTATTTTAATTATGTCCAAAATACTTAACTATAACATTAATGAATTTGATTTATTCTAGAAAGTCACGATGGGTATCTATCTATTTATCTATCTATTTGTTGTCTATCCATCTATCCATCCATCTATTTATCATCTATCTATTTGTTGTATATCTATGTATCTATCTTAGTGCTGCTGAAATATTGGTTCTCTGTCAATATTTATGCAGTGAATTTATTTTTACAATTTAGTTTTAAGGTGAATTTTGTCTCAGGCTTAAGGCTTAAAAAAATCTCTGACACATCTGCATCGTGTCTTCAAAGACAAACCACCTCTTAAGGTGGCGTGTCAAACATCCCCAGACTTGTAGGATGTATACATACTGTAGGACAGAGTGATCTCCAGTGTGTCCTGTAATCAGGAGCCTCGGAGGAGATGGTAAAACTCGATAAGGGATGAATTAATTCGTCCTCCCTTTATTCTGTGCCTCGTTCAGGAGTCCTCGCTAATCTGTGCTAATGTGTTCGCAGAGTGCACTGGATCAATTCACTTCTCTGAGAGAGAGAGAGAGAGAGAGGGTGGTGAGAGAGGGAGACGGGAGTGTGAGAAATGTGTGTAGACATGAGGTGGAGTGTGAAAGTTTTATTTTTGTCTGAATATCTGGTAAATTAGAAAACTGTCCAGGGGGACTGAGACCTCGCCTGAGATGGATTAGGTGTAGGACTATAGATGTTGGTATGGCTACAGTCTGTCTTCAGTGCTCCCTAGGTTAGGGCTTGGTGTGTTCCAAATGGCAACCAATGGTGTAAACTACTTTTAGTATTTGTTTTTTTAGACATTCAGTATAAGTCTGTCAAAGCTGAGGCCTGCTGGCCTGTCCATCCCTTCAGAGCTTCCTGCAATAATTGTTTCTATTTATTCCTGGCTGTGGTTTCTACCTTTCTAGAGTTGGTGTTGGTTTGCAAAATGATGCCCTGTAAATTTTGGTAACCAGTTGTCAAAGCTACCACAACCGAATCCACACTATGGTCACAGAATAGCAGTTACAAATGACATATTTGTTACAAATAAAATATCATTTATATTTAGCTACATCAGCAGCCTTCAGGATTGTAAACACTTACCTGGCTTTTGTAAATCACTGTGTGTGAAAATGAATTGTCAACTTCCTGTTCTGATTATAACAAATGAGACGACCTCTGTTGCTACGATCTGTAGCTTCACGTCGTGTCCTGACCCAGATCGCCCTGATCTATCTCAACTCCAGCACATATGACACTGTCACACACGTGGCACGGAGTGACACCTTTTAGAATTGGTCACAGATCATCCAAAAGAAAACTAGTCCAGACACAACTCATTTTCTATTGAGTCATCCATTGTAACACACTGAATTTGTTTTGACCACAGGTTTGAGAAATCCAATCTCAGGTCCTTGGATTTTTTAAATATGCTAAAAAAAAACCAAAACTGAACAACACCAGAGAACAAGACGTCCCAGACGTCTGGAACCAGAATTATTTTGTACCCACAACCACAAAAAATAACAGCACCTTCCACTGATATTAAATACAAAGAAAAGGAAGAAAATACTTATACGCTCATTAGCACTTTCACTAGCTAATATTCAGGCAGTTATTTAAATTGCTATATCTCTTTTTTAATAACAGTTTCTAAAGTTTTAAAAGCTGTGTGCGGTCAGTGGACTGAAGCAGGCTTTAATTGTTAATGGTTTATTGCTGTTCCTGTAACGCTTGGGTATTAAACCAATTGGAATGTATTATTATTCTTTTTATTATCACTTTGGTATGCAGAAGACATGGTCAGAAGTTTCATTAGTTTTGTAGTTGTCTGGAATGAACATTACTGTATATATGGATGACTAGGATGTCATAGCACTGAAAAACAAATCAAAAAAAGGCTAATGCGAGACAATGAGTTAATTCTAGTTGCAGAAGAACAGAAAAAGGAAAAAATATACATAAAGTGACAGCAGAGGGCAGACGGTGGTTATACAGCAGGATTACACGTTTGTTTCCTCCTATTAACAACCGCTACATAGCTTAGCTAGCTTCTCTTGTAATCTTTTCACTGACAGTTCTGCATGAATGATTGACTGACTGACTGACTGACTGAGTGTTTCTATTCCTGCTCAGTGAATGCGCCNNNTGACTCCACTACTTCCTCTTCACCGGAGCGTGTTGACAGGTTGTTATGGACAAAAGTTTTTGTTTTTTCTTTTTCCTGGCTAGTGAGGATAGTGAGTCCGCTGCTGTTCATGTGCTGAATGCAGTGACTAATTGTGTGCAATATAGTGCATTACGCCAAGGGTCATAGTGGCATGGTAATGTAAGGAGTGTACTCTCACAAGTAATTACAGTACAGTCATTAAAAACAGGCCGAGTCGTTGCACTCGACTTTGCAAAAATGGGCTTCTTTGGCTAATGGTCTTTCAGATCCCAGGGACTGAGAGGTTTGTTAATCATCACCTCACCGTGCTTCTATAAGGGTTTTTTGTCGGCCGCATTGTCAGAATGATTGCAGTTGCTATTGGAGAGTGCTGCACTTCAAACGGAACAGAGGGGAAGAGAGATGGAAGAGAAGATGGCTTTCTGTGTCTTTCTGCATGCGTGCACAGATAGAGGATGATTATTTGTTGTGTAATGTGTGGCCTCCAGCATGGAAATTCTTTTCTATCCATAATCAGCATTCGTCAGGGAGGCAGACGTTCCTCTCCTAGAGACCAAAGGACAAATGCTTCAGTAAATCATTTTTCTTTTCTGTTTTCTTTCTCCTTCCCCTTTTCTTTCCAATTCCCCATGTTTCCAAAAACCTTATCTTTCATCCTCCTTCTCCTTCTCCTCCTCTTATAGCTGGTGGGCGGCGAGTTCGACCTGGAGATGAACTTCATCATTCAGGAGGCGGAGAGCATTGGCTGCATGGTGGAGCTGTTGTCTCACTGCGAAGTGACGTGCCAGGCCGAGATCTGGAGCATGTTCACCGCGATCCTGCGCAAGAGCGTGCGCAACCTGCAGACCAGCACCGAGGTCGGCCTCATTCAGCAGGTGCTGCTCAAGATGAGCACTGTGGACGACATGATCGCAGGTGAGCCACGGATGACTTCACATTGACCTGTGTTTTAGTCAAAGTCTCATTCGACTTTTAGAATCAGTTTTACAAGGGAGACCTGGTCAAGGTATCGGCCAATCAAACACCTTTAAATACAACAAAACAAAAACACACAAATGTTAAAGAATAAATAAAAGGTTGAGATGTTGATGTTGTTTTTGCAGTTGTAATATGAACTCGGATACTAAAACCAGGTATGAAAAAATAAAAAAATAGGTATAGCTAGCAGATATAGTACTAGTGTTGGATTACTGGTCAAAGTCAATATAACCATATGCACATGATGATCGACAATGTGATGACGATGGGATCTAATCCCATGGTTTTACTATAGAAATAAATAACAAAAGTAATAATAATAATAACAACAATAATGTATAATGATTATTATTGGTATAT
>NC_024325.1:10221518-10262475 GCF_000523025.1 Cynoglossus semilaevis | reverse complement strand
TATTATTATTATTATTATTATTATTATTATTATTAATAATAATAATAATGCAATAACATGTTAAAAAAACTTACTTTTACTAGGCATTACACTTTCTGTAACCATAGCACAGAAATACAGTCAATATTATTTAAAATAAATAAATAAATAAAGGTCTGTAAAAATTGGCAATTTTTGCAAAGTTTTATGCAAATTAATGCAGCTTCCCTTATTTGAATTCTAATATTTTTTCTTCTACAAAAAGTATAGCTAGTATGGCTGAATAGTGGTGAAACTGATGCTAGATCAATAGATCACAGTATGACTGAACTGCGGTAATCGAAATCCTTCTCCCCACCGAAAAAATCTTTTATTTACTACTTTTTCTATTTGACTGATTTGTGACGTGTTCACCCACCACACGGTTTGGTTTGTAGCTTGAAATGGGTTCAAACTGGTTGTAAACATTGTTTAATTTACTTGACAGTGAGCAAACTCAACCTGTGTAGCGATGACTCAGGCCAGGTAGTGATTTTCCATCAGAGAGCACCAGCTCCTGAATTTATGCGTGGGCCGTTGTGTAGGTGGGAAACATTTGTAACAGGACGGAGAGTAAGTTATATAACATGTTTGGAATTGTTTTTCTTTTTGCATCCAACTCTGTGGGATATATCTGAGATGGATGACAACAAACACGGCAGTCAATTTTGCGGCAGCGGAGATTGTGTTGTTTTAAGCAAAGAGTTGGATAATAGTTTTATGAAAAACCACCAGAAACTGCCTTTCAATCCTGCAGATTGCACCGCGTCGGAAAATATTTCCTCCTTAAAAAGACGAACGGAATTTAAGTTGATACGTTCGACCTCATCGAAATTTTTCTCCGTAACACTTCCTGTTTGTCATTGGTTATGAACTGCTGGTACAATAGAAGCGCGGCTCTGACCTCAGTGTGCTTCTGTGTTTGGAGCTTTAATATGCAGCAGTACATTCACAGCTGCCTCTCCATATCATCATGTTGGCATTGGCTTCACCTAATAATGCTTCAGCAGATGTGTGTGTTGTGTGTTGTGTGTGTGTGTGTGTGTCCCCGGTGTCCTCTCTTTAGTATCTACAGCCCTCAGATAATGCATTTCCTTACTTCCATCTATAACCTATTACTCCTCACAGCACCGGTGAATATCAGAACGTCCCTGAAATCAATTTAAAGCTCCCACACTCACATTTTTTTTGTTCCATACCGTCTTTTCAAGACTATTTAAAATGACCTACATGGAATTATCGCACCAAAAACAGAGCTCGGGGCTTTTGGATCTAGGACATTGTGTACTGATTTTTTTTTCTTTCTCTCTCCCACCCAGCACCTTAGCCAGTGAGCCTCCCGTTTTATTCTCTATCGCTGGGCTCAGGCTAATTAAATATTGTTTAGAGAATAGACGGCTTAACGGGAACGAATAACCTTTGTAAGCAGATTGCTTCACATCGTGTAAAGTGAGTCGCTGAGGCGGAGTAGCTCTTAACAAGCTGCTAAATTATCATTTGAAGGAATTACTTTGTTTTTGTTTTTTTTTATTGTTGAATGATATGTAGTCATTAAACCAAAAATAATCTTCGTAATGATAATGTTTTATAATTAATTGTCATTGAAAATCCCTTTCCAAAAAGGTTGGTATACCTCATAAAAATGCAACGAAATGTTTCACTCTAAAATGTTACAGTTTACTTTTACATGAATTCAACATACAATATGACAGAAAAATACTTTTGAGAGTTTAAATAACTCATGTTCAACTCAAGATGACACTGATTAAGTCTTCATAAACATAGAGCATGTACAGTATGTGTGATTGACAGGTCTGCCTGCAGCGTTCTGTCTTATACATTGAAAAGGACATTCTCCTTACAAAACTACAAGAATTAATACTTTTTTTTTATTTTTGAATGTTTGCTTCTCTTTTGGTTTTTGCTCAGTAAAACACATCTTTTGAAGAACAAAATATCATTTGTTTGAGGTCCAGTTATATACAGCCAGTCATTTGTATTGTACTAAACGCATTTCATTAACTTCTTAATGACACATTTTTTTCCTTGAAGACATTTTGATGAGCTTCTCTAATCTGGACATAATCAGTGCCATTTAACGCTTTTATTCATTTTTAATGAGTCTTCTGACAGGGTGTTACATCACATTAATATTCCTGCCCACACTACCCTGCCTGTCACAGTCGTCTGCAGTAGCCGGGCATGTAACACTCTCACAGTGTGTCTCGTCTTACCTGGTGTAAACAAATACCTTCATAGCACTTGACATACGCAGCACCTGAATGCTGTGCACAGCAAGTGTCCCCCCCTAAGATGAGTGCATTCCGTGCCGGTGCTGTGAGAGCTTCGGATGTAACTTGACTTGAATTTTAACTCAACCGACTCATATATTGCAATATCCTCAGAGTCACTGTCACTGGAGAATATGCTGACTTAACAAAAAAAAGACCCCAGAACTTTTACAAATACACACACACACACACACACACACAGAGTTTTGCGTGTTATTTTTTTTCCGTCTTGCACTCACTGTTTACCTCTGTTTTTTTTATTTGCAGACCTCCTGGTTGACATGCTGGGAGTCATGGCCAGTTACAGCATCACAGTAAAGGAGCTGAAGCTGCTCTTCAGTATGCTGAGAGGAGACAATGGCATCTGGGTACGTTGGTGGAGTCAAACTGTGTTTGTTGGTGTGTGTGTTGGGGATTCTACTGAGTTGAGTCCTTTTGAATATTGGCCGACTTTTAACGTCATCTTCCCAGCTTGGTTTCTGTCATGAAGCTCATGAAGCACTATGAAGGGTGAAGCCAAAAGTAGCAGGGACAGATGGAAAATAGTGGGGTCGCTATTTCAACTGCAAACTGAAAAATGTACAAAAAATGATATCAGTATGGTGGATCAGACTTGGAAATTGTAAATATTTTTCAGTCTGGCTGATGCATTTATGTGTGCAAATTTGTGCGCCGTAAACAAAACATTCACGTTTGCGATCATGTAAACAGTGACATTCACTGTAATTTCCAGTTGAACGAAGCAAATAATATTACACATAATGCATTCTATTGGGGAAACAAAGTCCAGGAAAAGGCATGAATGGTTTATTAAACACACAGTGCCTTTGTAGAACACATTAACGTTCTTAGTCAATAAATATCATTAATATTTTTGGGCTATAATATAATTATGAATTGCTATAATTTAATTTTAGATGCTAAATCTAATTAGCAGGTGTAACAAACTGTGGTAGTTGAAAGTGTTTGTGTCTACATTGACTAAAACAAGGTCAATTTAGGCTAATGTTGTTTTTCTCTTGTAACTGGCTTTATTAATGCAAAAATGGTTTGACTGTTAGATTTGTTACAGTGGTGACTAAGAGCCTTAACATCTGTGAAGGTGACGCACACACAGACAACAGCCTAGTGAATTGAACAAAGTCTTCTAAGCGCCATGATATGCTCATGAACGCCACATGGGTCCATCATTATCATCTGGTCAGTCCAGAGAAGCAGCCCTAGGTCCAGAACCTTGTGTATTTTAGCTAACCAGTTAACCACATCATCTGGTCACTGGAAAAGCTTGTGGCCAAGCAGCGGGAGCTTTGAATCCCTCCTGGCTTTATTCCTTTAAATAAATTCATTTAAAGAGGCAGATATCTGTTCAATAGTTCATTCAACCAAGTTGCTGATATGTTTTCATTCTATTCATTTCAACCTAATTTGCTCAAATTAATCGCTTCTTGAAAGCTTTTGGAAATTCGATTCTCTCCTTTTTTTGCAGTAATTAGCTCAAGGGGTTAGCAGTTATTGCTTTGCACCAATTCAGTGAAGGTGCTTCTCATCCCTGTGTTTGCAAATTCAGCAACGTTTCCTTAGCAACCAAGTTTCTTAAATGGCTCAGATTACAACTTTTTACATAGCCAGGCTTTTCTTCAAGTAGGCACAGATTACATCCTGTTTACAAGCGTTCCCCCTGTGATACTCCAGACAACATCGTGAGACAACCAGATGTAATTGAGTACAAACCATTCCAGCTTCTCCTTATGCTTTTATAGGCCAGACACCAGGAGTAATCGATGGGACGATATTCCTCAACGCTGAGAAAAACGTGCTCCAGTAGTAAATAGGACACCTTTTGACTTCAAAGAAAAATAAAGTCCTCTATTTGAATTTGACCTAGTTGAAAATACAACACAGAAAGCTTTGTACTGAGAGGTAGAAACAGGATCTCAAGTTAGGTCAGTAACAAACTGATTAAATGAGCAAATAAGTTAGTTAGCGGGATCCGGAGGTGTGGACTCGAGTCACATGACTTCGACATCGATTCTGGCGGGAGTCGTAGATTTGGTGACTTTGGACTCGACTTGACAAAGACTAAAGAGACTTGTAACTCAACTTGGACCTTAACATCAGTGACTCGTGACTTCACTCGGACTTGTTGGACTTGGAATGTTTTGACTTGAAAAGACTTGCTACTTTCCTGTTCCTGTATAGAGACTTGACATGAAAGAATGATTGAGCGCTCCATAATGGTCACCTGACCCGGCCTAACAACACCCTGTCCTTAATAACGCCGGACACGAACTAGAAGTGAACTGAAGCTGCAGGAATTTGGATCCGACTTGTGACTTGTCATGTCTTGACTTTGGACTTCGCTTGGGACTTGAGGGCAAAGACTTACAAAACAAGGACTTGGTTCCACCTCTGGGGGTATCAGATAACAGGAAAACCTGGTAAATGAACAGAATTATAGTTAAATACAGACAATAATATTTTTAAAGTATTCAATTGTTATTAAATTTGGTTAAATTACCAAAGAGATTTTCTAAAATCACAGTTAACTCACATCAGTGCTGTGATTTGTATCTGAGCTGGACTGCCAGCCTTTGGATTTTCTTCTTATTCCTGAAAAAAAAAATGCTGGCATATTGTTGAATTGATTGAAATTTGTTTGGTGTGACTCCAGCGCCAGCTTTTCAACTCTCTCCTGATCCCTGCCCTCTATTGTGCCGTTGCTCAGTGGTGGTTGCTGTCCACTGGTCAAGTCAATACGTCCCCCGTTCCTTCTCGTAAGTCTCGCTTCTACTTCGACTCCAGGACAAGTGTCATCAACAACCTGTGGTTACTGATCAGTGGTCCACAGCAGGACCATCAGCCATCTCTTCTGCTCTCCGTCTTCATCCTTCCTTCTGCCTCCACGTTACACCCAGACCTGTTTTTCCTGTCTTTTCTAATTCCTCCTCCCCCAGCTGCCCTCTCCAGAGACAGATCAATGAAGGGTTGCCATGGTATTGATGAGGTGTTGTCGGGGGAGGGCTAGGGTGATTGAGGAGATATTGATCTACTGGGGTTGTGAAAGACGTGTGATGTCACACAGGGATTTTTTTTTAACCGATTCTCTCCTCCGTGAATCTTCTACAGAGCATCTGTACCATTATCATACCAGTCGCTCTGACCGTGCGCTTCTTTCCTCCTCTCTCTTTTAGCCAAGACATGCGATCAAGCTGCTGTCCGTGTTGAACCAGATGCCTCAGAGACATGGTCCTGATACTTTCTTCAACTTTCCAGGACGCAGTGCAGCGGTGAGAGACTGTCCATTATAAAAACACAACAAAGGAAATCATCATAAAGTGAAATAAAAGCATATGAAAAACTTCACATTCTGTCAGCAAATTTAAAATGAAATATTTGTTTCAATATATATTTATAATTGCTCCTCTTTCAGGCCATTGCATTGCCACCGATTGCCAAATGGCCTTACCAGAACGGGTTCACTATCAACACTTGGTTCAGACAAGATCCGCTGAACAACATAAACGTGGACAAAGACAAACCATACCTCTATTGGTAAGTTGCTGGTCTGATTTACACAGTTATGTGCCAAAAATCTAAAAACCTAATTTGTGTAAATCCCAAATGTGCTTCCCTATTTTTTCTACTTAAGTCTAAAGAACATTTAGGAGTGGTGGAAAAATACATGAGGGTGGTGCACGGCATGTATGACATCTGCTGTTGATATGACAGATGGGTTTAGGGTACAGCTGGGGTTGCAGTGGTAATGGGCAGGTTGACAGATGGGGTCAGGCTGTCTGGACCCTGACCACATATAATCCGTGGTGAATGTCGTAAGGAGGAAAGAGCCTAGATGTGATAACAAATCGTTGATGTCAGTCGAAGAAAGACAGCATACACATGATTAAATACATACCGATGTGCTTATGGATTATAGTCCATTTGTTGGACAATGGTGTGAGACATGATGCTGCCTGGTAAAAAAAAATAGGGAGATTCAATGATGCAATACAAATGGTTGAAGAGGATTACTCGAGGCATGGACGAAGCCAGATATATGTAAAAAACAATGTTTTTCAGTCCTTCCCCGTTATAGGCAGGAGGTCAGGTGACTACAAATACTAAGTAGTGAAGACTTAACCAACAGCAGCCAGTCCGTTCTTTTTTTTTAAAAAAGGAAAGCGCCGGCAAAAGCAAACAGAAATGATGAAAGTTAAAGGAGAGTGCACCACTGCACTCAATCTTCGATAAGAAAACACTCAGCGGACGGCAGCCTTTAACCAGGCGGGTTCAGAGGTAAACACTCCACAAAGTCATCAACAGCAACAGTACAGGAATTTGTAGGTTAACTGCAACGGGTTATAGGAGCAGAAATTTGCCATAGAAGGAGGAAACGTAAAAATCAATTTATACAACCTTTGACTTAATGGATCTAAAAAAAAGATTATTTCTGATAACCAGGAGGAAATTAAGCTTCTAATATATGATCAGAATTGATAAGAATTGATTTATCTTTTACTCTCTATCTCCAAACATCTCAACGGCAACCTAACTAATAATATCCAGTGATAATGTGTATAATGTAATGTAATGTAGTGCATTAGAAAAGAGTGATAACTTATGAACAAGCAAATGATAAAAGTGCATTTAATTGTAGTTGAAGATGTCTGCTGTGTTGTATTATTTGATGTGAATCACCAACGTTGATTAAACAAATAACGTGACCAGAACAAGTTTTACAGGATTGTGTCACTCAGGGCTGTAGTGTCAGCTTTACCAAAGGCAGTGAAACAGAAAGTGACAAAAGACATTATTTCAGTACATCACAGCATCAGTGTCTCACTATAACTCACACAGTTGTTTTTTTATTGATTCTCTCTATGGCGTCCCCTGCTGTGACCTCTTTCTTCCTGCAGTACATGTTTTTTTTTTCCTGCACTTTCAGCATTGTTTTCATTTGAGGAGCTTCTTAACTGAAGGACTGCAGACGATAAACATCGGAGTCACAGGAGTGACTAACGTGGACTGAAAGTTAATCTATAGACCAATAATGAATTATAACTCCAAATGTCAGGGCGCCTCACCACAAGGGAGCTGCTGTTTGGGAGGACGCCTGTTTGTTGTTCAGCTCTGGACCCCGATGGTCACAACATTAGAATTGCAGGTCCAGACTGTTAGCTACAATGAAGGCTCATTAGCCCTGACCTTTAAATTTAATTGAACTCCCCTACCTCTCTGCTCGCCTTCCTTCCCCTGACTCTTCATTCTGTGACGTTGAGCAGCGACACCCCATTTACCCCCTGCCCTTCACTCGGTAGAAATGATTCATTACTGATATGGTGGGTGTTTTTTCTCCAAGAAAGAGAAGGAGTCATCTACAGGAAGGGTGCCATATGGCACTGTATCCTCTGGTTACTGTTGCAGAGGCGAACTCTAATCGTGAAAAAAAAAAAAAAAGGTTGCGATGTAACCTTGTTTCCTTAGTGACCATTTGTCAGGTTGTCATGGAAAGCAAAGACGAAGAGAGGGAGGATGCCCCCCTCTTCTCTCCTCTGCTCTCCTCTGGCTCAGGTCTTATCGTCCTTCTCCAGCTGCTCCTACAGTCGCCTGTCTGATACCGGCCTCCACTGCGGCACTGAGGCAGCGATAACACAACATATGCACTCCTAACATATATCAGAGTTTTTCTTTAGATGGATTTATGTTTGCCCTCTGCGTCTGCTCCGTGTGTGATCCTTCTGGAGGCCGTCTTTGGAGGGATGTTCATCTTGTTGTTTCATGAAATAGCTGTGAGAGGGAGTTACGTGTGCAGGGAGGGAAAATGTGGAGGATAAAATGGAAGGAAAGGGATTAGTAGAATTTCTCTCCGAACCATGATCCAGGACCCCTGGTGCTGCTGCTGCTGCTTCAGCTGGGAAAATCCTCTTTTTGTGACAGCAGTTGGCACAAACAATCAGATCTGTAGGTGTTAAATGTCTCCTGTTTGTTCTTGGGGTGGATGTTAATGTTAAATATGGCATATTGGTAGCTTACTTTCAATGCAGTAAGCTTGCAGTTATGGAAGAAGTTAGCAGTGGCAGAAATTGTGACAAAAAAGAGAGATAAATACACATAAATATGTTGTATAATATGAGAGATAAATACACATAAATATGTTGTTTAATATATTTTGAGCAAATAAGCTGTTTTTATTTTTGTTTATTTTATTTTCTGCACAATGCACAATTTCTGCAAAATGATTTTGCGGGAATTTGTTGATGAGTGCAGATTGATTCATTAGCCCTTAGGCGAGCTACTTGGAGCTTGCAAGTGATGCGTTGGAGACCCCTGGTCTGTTTTAATGAAAATCACTTTCACAGAAACATAACGGATGCAGCCCCTTTAATATGACTTTGGTTTGGTCCTCCATCCTTTGTAACTGACAGCTTCATGTTTAAAAAATGTACATTGAACTCATGAATCCCGTCTCGGTGTCTTGCAGTTTTCGCACAAGCAAAGGAATCGGCTACTCTGCTCACTTTGTGGGAAACTGTCTTATCGTGACGTCGTTGAAATCCAAAGGGAAAGGATTCCAGCACTGTGTGAAATATGACTTCCAGCCTCGCAAGGTAAATAAGCTCACACATGCGCAAATGAGTGTTTGATATGACATGATTCTGCGTCTACTTTTGAGTTGGGAACGCATTAGGATTGTGCTCATGAGCCATAAGTCTAGATAAGGTCCGTCAATTATTGCCTAAACACCCCCCAACACCACCATCACCACTATGTCAGCAATTTACTATGGCCCAGCACACATGTGCATGTGCTTGCAGGCACTCGATCACCACTATGTCAGCAATTTACTATGACTCATACGTAAACACAAGCGCTGGCTTGATGAGATGGCCTCAGTGCTACAGTATTTGCTGACCCAGTGGAATCTCCTGAACTGCCTAACAAAGTTCCCAGTGGTTTCATTTGATCAATTAATGTCACCGTGTATTGTAGCACAGGGTTTTGTCCTCACGGCACACAGCGTGTTTGTACAGTATGGTTAAGTAAAATGTGTGTAGTGTGGCGTTGCTAATGTCCCAGCTACTGTATATAAGACAGGTTCACTTGTCTCTGCCTGGGCTGTAAAATGTTAAACTGTACTTAAATCAGTGGTAACTTCATATTGTAAGTAAGTATAACCAAGTAGGTAAGACTGTTCACCAAAGACAAACACACACAAAATATTATTAAATAAAAAACAAAAATGATTGAATGACATTACATTAATAAATCCAATGTTTGTGAGTTTTATTGAAAAAGTCCTGACTGTTCCCACAATATGAATAATTAAAAAAGTATCCTAGTTAAGCGCTTTAAAACAGGCAATAAAATATAAAAATAAAATTCCAAAGTTGAAGTGAGATTGATTCACAGTAGGTGCCACAGTTTGTTATTTTTTATTTGTTAATTTGGTTATTTTCTAGACAGAGCATGAGAAAATTACAAAAATTACATTTGTTACAACTTCATTCTGTTTAAATCTGCCATGTTAAATATATATATTACATATATAAATATTGTCTCCTTGGTAGATGTTTCTTTTTAATGCAACATCCTTTTCAATGTGTTTTCTCCCAGTGGTACATGATCAGCATCGTCCATATCTACAACCGCTGGAGGAACTCTGAGATCCGTTGCTATGTCAACGGTCAGCTGGTCTCCTATGGTGATATGGCCTGGCACGTCAACACCAATGATGTAAGAGCACTAATGCTGCCTCTGATCATTAGGGAGGCACCGCGTCGTGGTGTGCACTTCAGAACTATTTATTTTTAACGTGGTATTAGAACAGAATCAAAGATACCAACAGAGTTTTATTACACACTGCCTTCCCACTGTCGTGCCAGCAAACATTTGAGCTTTGCCCTCTACATTCATTAGCAGTGGCACAGTTGCCCTTGGGCTGCCCTACAGCACAACTCGTCCAAACTCCAGACTTCCAACTTTTCCATTTAGCAGGGGACAGGGGACAGGTATGACCTCTCATGGGCAGCTCAGCCTTCATTATACAGCCTGGCTGGCTCCAACATTGCTGCAGTTTCTGTAGGTTAGTGCTTCACTTGTTATGCCCCAAAGGCTCATGATTAAGCTTGATATCACAGGTTTGAAGTAACAAATCAGTACAGATTTCACAGAGATGAGGGTTGTTACTGGGAGAGAGTCGTTAAAAGGTAAAATATCACAGAGAGCCATTAACTTAAACAAAAAAAAATGTACGTTTAATGGACTTTACAGATATAATAGAATGTTATAAGCAGCAAAAGTTAAGTATGTGTCAGTGCAGTTTTATTGCTGAAGCACTTCTGTGTTTCATTTGATTTTTTTTATTTTCAGTATTGCAAAGCTCTGGGTAAATTGTTTGCCAAAGACTATAAAATTCTGGTTGTTTGTTTTCCCCACCTTCCCTGCAGAGGGTGCTGTGCAGCCACTGTAAATTAAAATAACAGCACATTATGGTCCTGTAAAGTGATGCATATGTCATATATTTTCAGAACTACTAATCGCTCTAATGACTTTGATATATATATATGCATATATCTAAAGCATATGGAGATTTATATTATATTACATTTGTTTTTTGGTGTGTTCCGTCACTTCACAGAGCTATGATAAGTGTTTCCTGGGTTCATCAGAGACGGCAGATGCTAACAGGGTGTTTTGTGGACAACTGGGAGCCATTTATGTATTTAGTGAAGCCCTCAACCCAGCTCAGATCTTTGCCATTCACCAGCTTGGCCCCGGATACAAGGTGAGACCGCTCTGTTCCTCATTACCAAGTGTATAATGTGTATTTTCCGCCCTGAGCTTTACATTACGTCACTGTAAGTATAACTTGCCTGACGGAATATCCTTAGTTTTATTTCATAAAGTGTAGCAGGTCTATCAATCATTCTTGTAAAAAGGTTATAATTGCTGTTTAGGTTTTTTTTCTGACCAGTTAAAGTACGTACTGTCATTTTTACGCTCTGCCTTTTTCCTTTTAATGACCAACAGACCTGGCATATTTGCTTTACATCAACTTCAATCCACAGACTTTTTTTCTAAGGTGTCCTTGAACTGTCAGTCCTTTGGCTGACAGCTTTGTCTGGCCTAATATGTATTCATGCAGCAACTCCTTTTTTTTTTTTTTAAATATCTGAGGCAGCAGTTAATTACAGCAGGACAGGCTGAGGTGACGCTGCCTCCACAAATGATGCCTCGGAGCTTCAGCTCTGCCCTGTTTTGATCCATGAAACACAAATATAAAAAATGTACCAACTACATTCTGCACTCAAATACTCTTACACTTAATTCTTTAATACACAGGGCTTTATTTAGAGATTTAATTATTCACAATAATCAGTCTCTTCTGGTGCTTGACTTGAGCCCATCTGGACCCTCTTGACATTTTTGCTTTGCCCATAAGCTCTTTTAAGTCTTTGGTTCCCAAAATGGGGGGCGGACCCAACCCAGTTAGCCAGGAACTATTACAGCAGGGGCACAGCAAGGCATTTTAAGTTAAGTGTCAATTTCAGGGTTTTCTGTTTAGTGTCACAGTTTGGAATTATTATATTTTGAATTAATTAAATAATTCAATATTTTTTTTAATTGATTATATTTTTGTTTCTTAAAAAACTACCATTTGTTCAGCAATAGGTGGGGGGTGCAGATAGAGTTGGACGTATATATATTTACCACTCAGATAACCACATCCTTAGGCCCGCAGTATAATTAGAGAGACACAGAAATGTGTTCTGTAATCCATGGGTTTTTTCTCTTCAGTACTGAGGCAGCCGTCATCGGGTCAGTTTAATAGGTGCAAGAGCGTTTTTTTTCCAGTGAGTTCTGTTTCTGTCAAACAGAATCACAGTGACTGATGTGAATTACTCAAGGGCAGATTCGAAGACTGTCAACAGTTAATCAGTGAGGAGCTCAAGTCTGACTTACTGGCTGACGCTCATTGTCTTGAGATGACAGAAGGGCCTGTCTGCAAATCAACAAAAGGACGAAATTAAATTAAACAAATTGGAAAAGAGCGATTGTTCTGATTACAGCTGAACGAGTCGGTTACTTCGCTATCCTCAAGCACTGTCTACTAAATCACTTAGTGGTTTTGCCTTTTAACACAACGTCCACTCGACTGTGCTAACATTAATTTGGAGAAGATTAAACTCTACAGGGTCTGTGGTTCGGAACTTTTCCAGCAGCTTTTTTTAGTTGATCAAACTTGTGGGCTCCATGACGCTGCACAGATTTGCAAAGTCATAAATTTAATATTTCTTTATACAAGGGTAAGTCAAAAAGTTCTAGACAAAAAATGAATGTCAACAAGTGATCATTTTAAAAGATGAAGTGAAGTCACATCCTTAGGGCATCTAACAGGTTTTTATATTAACGTTGTTTTACATTTGATTTTTTTAGGTTTTTTATTTTTTTTTTACATATCAACTTGAAAAGTAAACCTTTGTAAAATCACGGCAACTAATTACTGCGCTCCATCTGTATTTCTTCGTGATAGACATTGTGAGAAACTTGATTCCAGTCCTTTGACAAAACAAAGATGCAGGTTCTGAGCTGGTGTGAAGTACTTCACCCGGGATTTTACAAATACTGTGAATCAAAACAGCCCATGAAGAAGGATACGATTAAAATCGTTGAGAAGTTGATTTTTTTTCCATTATTAAGGATGTTTGACTGGCCCTTGTTAAATTTGACAACATTTAGCCTTTAGTTTTTTGCTGTTTTGCCTCATGTTTGGTATTTTATACTTACCCTTAAGTTATTTTTGCAACTTTTATAATCATTTTCAAATTTTCTGGACTCGTGTCCCTGCCGATAGCAAAGGCACCGGTAGTTTTTTTGCCCCCAGGGCTTAGTGACAGAGAAATGAACCCACAGCCTGATGAAGCAGTGATTCACAACAGTTCCCTGTGCTATTGGACGTCAACTGCCAAAAAACTTTGACTTCATAATATTCATAATTAAAAACCCATTTCTACTGGAAAAAAGTGTGCTTTTGTAAGTATCGAGGGACAAACAGTCTGAAAATGTTTTTAAGAATAATTTTTAAAAAAAGCCCTGTGATCTTAATCTAAATTAAGTGTGAATCAGGTGTGAATAGACTGAATGTCTCAATATGTGATAAAAAAAGAGAGGGTAAAGAAGTCAAAGACGCCTCGACAAGGTGAAGCTTCTGGAGAACTAATCCTGTGTACTCGTGGACTGAATGAGTTAAACGTCAGTGTGACAAATGACTGAATCATAAATGTGAGTTTCACACTTGTCTCCCTCGGTTTCTCTTATCTCACTGCATATACATATACCCAAGCACATATGGATTGGCTGTCCTGACGTGTCCCTCCCAGCAAATTTATGACTCGCTTTTTCTCTGCCGTGAACACTGATTCGTCTGTCTGTCACAGCCCACATTTTCCCCGGGCTGATCAGTCAAATGATTGCCTCGCTGCGTGGTGCAGCCTGGGCTCCTCAGATGCCCAGAAGAGACCATTAAATGGCTCAGTTGTTTCAGAGCCCCGGGCCTCAGCACTGGTGTAGTAATGATGAGTGCACTGGGGTTTTTTCTTTTTTCGGTTGGTTTAAGAAGGTTGGCAGTAGAACGCTGCTTCTCTGTGTTGTGTTCTCAGGACTTCACAGAGACGACGGTGTGTGTGTGTGTAGCTATATAAAGCCTCTTATTCTCAGCTACTGCCAGCGTCGGTGTTCACCAACAGGGTGCAAAAAGCAGACAGAAACTCTACTCAGAGCAGCCCTCAGCACAGCGAGGTTGTTCAAGGTCTTCCAGACTAACGTGACTCACGGTGGCATCTGGAATACGGCGTGCAGTGAGAGTCGGCGATTCAGCACTTTCTGTTGCTCTTGCATGCTACTGATGAAAGGAGAACATCTTGTTTGGCGTCTTCCTTTTTTCTCTTTCCGCATGTGTGTGTGTTTGTTTGTTTTTTCTGTCACTCTTATATTGTTATGTGCTGCCGGTGGTCGTTTTCATCTGGGTTCCAGATGTCCTAATGGCACTGCAACACCAACAGTCTGGGCCCGACGTAATTAATGAACCACTCCAGTCTGTCTGGACACCTGAATTGTTGTGCCTCTGTGTTGGCTTCTGCCTGCACAGCTTGTGTTTGTGCCAGCGCTCACAATGGTTTTGCTGAAAGTTTTGTATGGTGCATATTAACTCAGCACTTGGTGCCTTCAGCTCTGCAACAACAACAAAAAAACCCAACATTAAATGTCTTGGTAAATGGTCAACACTGCTGCACTAATGGACAGCAGCACAATGGAAAACAACAGTGATATCAAATGCATCAGTGTGTCGCATTTATTCAAAATAAAGCCCGATTATTTTCTCACTTTGTTCCTAAGTGAAGGGGGGAAAAAGTGATGGAATTATAATTCAGAAAACATTTCATATTCATGCTACCTTTTCTTTGATGTGTAAATGTGTTTTGGGCAGCGACTCCTTAAATCTGGCCTGGAAAACCACCTATTTTAGGCGCATATTCAACTTTGTAGGAATGTAGGAAAGCAAAGATGTCCATTAGATCTGACTTAAAATAAAATATCAAATGGGCAAGAGTTAAAAAAAACACATCAAAAACTTGATAATGGATAATATTCAGCATATTTAACCCAAGTCGAGAAAATTCCTCTTTACCTACAGTTTACAATTTAAAAAAAGTAACTGCTCATGACTCACTATCCTTCATGACATCACTGCTTTACCTGCCTTTAACGGTGTAGTCAAATCTACTACCAGCTTATCCTGATCTGTACAACATTCTTAGCTGCATTCCAGTTAGCCAGAACCTGAGTTGTAATCAGATCACTACTTCGACGGCACGAGGAAGTGATTGGACCCTGGCTGCGTTTATTCAAGCACAGAGTCGCTGTCTACGTAAAATGCTGAAGTTGTACGTTTTCTGTTATCACTGCAGGCCAGAGTCTTATCTACAGAGGACAGGTTAGAGACACGAGCCCTAACTCCTTTTTTTTTTTTTTAACTTCTATATGTTTGTAGACCGAGGGAGGGACATACATGTGTGTGTGTATTAAATCTTTTTTTTTTACTCTAGCAAGTGGCTGCCACTTCAGTTCTTCCTTACATTCCCTAATACAGCGTTTTAAAGTGTCAGCATCGCTCTTTTGAACTTGCAGCTACAGAACCTGGTTCCCTATTGAGCACAGCAACATAAATCCAAACCTACATCTACACACCTAGCTCTGTATATCCTTGCACACACACTTCATAAACGCAGCAGAATAAAACCGGCTTACACTGCAAAAAGTCCGCATCTTAATCAGTGTATTAATTTAACGTTTGGGCTATTCAGTCTTTTCTCTTTCATCCCACTGGCCCACTAACCTTCAAATTAAACTGAAGTGCATTTTTTGTGTGTGTGATGTATAGTCTCAGCACATGGCTCCTGTATTCCTGCTTCTTCTTTAATGGATGGGACGTCTTTTAAACACAACTGGTTCTGATGCGAGGCCTTCAGCTTTTGGTTTCGTAACCGGTGTAATTAGTTTGGAAGTCTGCAGGTACAAACCTGCGGGAAGAAGCTTTTCTAATAATACATACCATTAATCACCGTAGCGAATTATGTTTGGTCAGCAGGGCTGTGTGTAGGTGGATGCAGTTGTTTGCAAAGTGACGGAGAGAAACCAAGGAAGAGAGAAGGCTAGGAAATAAAAACTGTCTGGGCCGCGGACTAGAGAAACCTTTTTTTTTTTTTTCTGTGCTTTGCTTTTTTGCCTCACTGTGAAATTTAGTTATGCATTGGTTAGAACAGCTTAAGGCAGGTAGACAGTAGATGAAAGCTGTGGGAGAAGACAGGCCTGCAGCTCTGTGAGCAGCCGGGGGGCTTTCCTGTGCAGTCAGGCTCGACAAGGCACCTGGGGATCCGCCTATTTGACGGGGAGAGCCCACCTTGCCGGGGGCTGGTAACAAACAGTGTCAGAACCGCTCGCTGGTCATTCGTTTGCTGCTGCTTTTTTGTGCACGTCAGCATTGCTGCGGGAAATGCATCTCGACACGCACGTAGATTCAGACATTAATGCAGACGCACGCTCAGCCGGAGCAGCTTGTGTCTATACCACCGAAAAGGATTTCCTACTTCGTTTGTCATTTTGATAAAAGCAGCCAGCGAGGTGTTTGATGCTTTATGAATTTTACACCCCTTTTTCTATACCAATTTCATGAAGTACTTCATTAAATATTACTGCGTGTGGAACTAATATCCTCTTTAGATTGAAAAGTACGATCGCAGAGAATGTCTACGATAACAGTATTTTAGAGTGAAACCAGATAAAGGCTCAGCGGCCCGCGGAGAAGTTTAAAGATTTTATTATGTGCTGGAAATTTAATGTAAAGAAAAGTGAACTGCAATGATGTGACTTCTGAAGTATTTGGTGTGATTTTTACTGGGCCGACCAGAAGAGAAGATAGATCGTGAGCTGCGGAAGTGTTTTTCTTCTCCACATGTCTGCCTCACCTCTCCATCTCTTATCCTCCTTTAATTGAATTAGTGTCCTGGTAAGTGCTGTGCTCATTAAGATAATACAGTGTTGTTTACACAGGACACAAACATCAATTAGGCACTCAGCATTTGGGGCGTTGAACTTGTAGCCACACTCCTCCAGCTCTCGTGGAAAAGTGTTTAAAACCTTTTTCTTTTCTTTTTTTTCTTTTTTTCTTTTACCTCTGCAGAGCACTTTCAAGTTTAAGTCCGAGAGCGACATCCACCTGGCCGAGCACCACAAGCAGGTGTTGTACGACGGGAAGCTGGCCAGCTCCATCTCCTTCACGTACAACGCAAAAGCCACAGATGCGCAGCTGTGCCTGGAGTCATCACCGAGGGAAAACCCCTCCATCTTTGTCCACTCACCACATGCACTCATGCTACAGGTCAGGTCGCCGTGTCATGTCTGTGTCGTATTTGGAAACTGGTGAATTTTGACCAACTCTTATGTGTAATGAACGAGTTATATTTCTTGGGGTTTTATCTGTGTTTCTCCACCGTCTGTTCTCTGATGTGGAGTTAAGCAGTCCCGAAGGAAGAAAGCAATTGTTGATGTTTTAAAGTTACATTATTTGCTATTTTAGGTGAATGGTTGAGCCGTCACAGGTCGGTTCAAATTATTAAGTCGTGAAATAACTAAAAACAACCGACAAAGTCAGAAGAAAGGAGAAATTATTTTTAATCACGCTCTTAATATTTCTCTTTTATATGAAATTACTTGATTTACTTTTTTAACCACAGTGTGTGCAAATACCGAACGGTCTCAACCGGATTGTCTTTGACACAGTTTGGAATTCCCTTTTTAAATGTTCTCGAGTAGTTTTTAATTCAAATGTTGATGTTGTTCCACGGAACCGGATTGTCTTTGACACAGTTTGGAGTTCCTTTCAAATGTTCTCGAGTAGTTTTTAATTCTGTTTTGTTGGTTTTGGGAGGTTGTAAGACCTGATCAGATGTGTTCCTCTGTCCCACCACAGGATGTGAAGGCCATCGTTACCCACTCCATCCACAGTGCCATCCACTCTATAGGAGGCATCCAGGTCCTGTTTCCTCTCTTTGCTCAGCTGGACTACAAACAGCTCAATGACAGCAGCGTGGACACCACAGTCTGGTGAGTTCTCTGGAAAAAAGACCACATCTAAAAAACAGAGATATGGTCAAATTAAAGATACATTGGTGAAGACATGAATCTTATAAATGACTATTGTCTCAAATCAGTACTATTATGACATTTTCCCGCAGCACTCCACCACATGACCATCCTGTACCATTTATCCCTAATGTGTTTTAACATTGATTTCTCAGTGAAAGTGACTGACTGGTACTGTTTGTATGTGGCAGTGCTACTCTGCTGGCGTTCCTGGTGGAACTGTTGAAGAGCTCGGTGGCCATGCAGGAGCAGATGCTGGGCGGGAAGGGCTTCCTGGTGATTGGATACCTGCTGGAGAAGGTGAGTGAAAGTCCCTTTCTGTTCTATTTAACCCTTAAATACATCAATATATTACAATTATTCAAAGCTTATTGTGTATATTTATCTCAAATGTATCCCTAAATTAGTCAAATAGTTTTTTTCTTGTCTCGCTGTGTCTGAATTGCTTTAACATATTCACCTGGAATTACTTTTTTCAAGTGAACACTGTTTTAATCAGTGAATTTTTCATTTCACATTTTTAAATTTTTTTTTCTTTCTCATAAGTGTGAAGTCACATTTTGCCGACTTTGGCATTTAGTCACACACCAGACAGAATATTCAGTTTGTGACTTAGTGCAATTGGTTTGTCTATTTTTTGCATCCCTGGATGTTCTTTACAATGGCAGCAACTAGTATTTTCTTTAATTCGACCTGGTTCCATCTTTAACAGTTAATGATGACAGGGAAGCTCCCAGCAAAAACTAACTAGTGTGTATTTGTCTTTGCTCTTAATTTTTTTACGACCTATTAAGTTGTTTGAGCCAATCAGAAAATAACACCGCTTCTGAGTTTTTTGCTGTATGATGTTGTTGTTTCATGTTTCACACCTGACACCTAAGTGTGTTGTAGGACTGTAATTTGGGTATTATTCCAATAGAGCAAAAAAGTATACAAATGTGGGCATTATCTTACGAAAACAAAAGAATATCCATTTAAAAAAAAGAATAATTGACAAGAATATGAAAAAACATTTTTTTACCACTTCACACTGGCTTAAAATCTGGTAAATGTGAAATTGAATTGAATACAGAAATTAGTAAAAGAAAGAAAACACAGCCAAAATAGCTTTTAGACCGTCTGGGCTAACAGCATTAGTGCATTAGTGCAGGATTTTACTGTTGAAAAATTAAAAACACATTTGTTTGAGGAACTTGTTGTGTCTGTGTTCCGTGTGTTTTAAGACTTTTTACAAGGGAACTACTTTCCTGTAGCTTTTAGGTTCAGTGTTGTTTTACAGCTTTTATTTGTGATTTATTTCGTTATCTGTATTTTTTATCTTGTACTTTTTTTTTTTACTCTGAAGCACTTTGGATCAACTCTGTCGTTTTAAATGTAGCAAAATTAGCTCCTGCCAAGGAAATAATACATGGATTTTTTCCCCCCCATAATCATAACTTGGTTACAACATTAGCTTGTGTGATGAACACAACACACACATGATTAACAGAGAAAAGTCAAATCTAATATTCCGCGTCTTTTCGCAGTCGTCCCGAGTTCACATCACCAGGGCGGTGTTGGAGCAGTTCCTGTCCTTTGCCAAGTATCTGGATGGTTTACCTCACGGAGCTCCTCTCCTCAAACAGCTCTGTGACCATGTCCTTTTCAACGCTGCCATCTGGATACACACTCCTGCCAAGGTCTGTGGATGTGTGTGTGTGTGTATGTCTGCTGAAATGTGTTTTCATGACCTTGCAGCCAAAACGACATGATGATATTATAAATAAGCTAATCAGATAAAATCAATCAGTGACAGAGAAGAAATAAAGCAAAACAGAGTGACTGATGATATCCAGATAAAAAAGTTCGACCAGTAAGACCATTTTTGTGACATTTGTACCTTTCAGAGTTGTACAAAAAAAAATGTTATTGTAGAAGAAGAGCCAGGGAAAAAAAAGACTACAAAAACAAGCAACAAAATAGAAATCACCCCAGGACCGGATTTCGTACTTTTCCTCCGTTCGACTTTGAACTTTATGCTAGTATCCGTGGCATTCCCGCTGGGCAGATCTCTGCTTGTTTCCATTATTTTCAATATGTCCCTGAAGTTGCACTGTTCTCCCCCCCCCACCTCCTCCCGACCCTGAGATGTGATTGGCTCTTTGGTGCAGCAGCATCCATCCATGGGGCATTCTGGAGGTGATGCAGAAGAAATGAGAGCGAAACAGTCGCTGTTGTGCTGGAGGTGGACGGGGTTACAAAAGTCAGAATCCAACATGGAATCCAATTTATTCTCCGCGAGGTGGAAAATTGTCTTCGGCTGAACATGAAGCCATGACGTCGAGAGAAATACTGTACAAACATGAACAAATACAGTATAAGAAAACACTTGAACAGGAGAACTCTAGTTAGCCTAGCTATTAGCAATTAATGATAGTATAAGAATTAACGAGTGCAACAAATGTATTAAGACTACAGTAAAGAAAGAGGAAGAAGAAAATGAAGTCTACTAGCTAAAGGCTAGCTCCAGCTAGGGTTAGCTAATTATGGCAAAACATAGCAGAAACCGCTAAGATACCTCTGAATCAGCAAGTAATTGGACCATTAACAAAAAGGTTAAGCCTTAATTAGCTTAGAGGTACCACAACATGTTAGTTTTTTTAATATATTATATGACAAATACAAAAAAACACAAAGAGCCAGGAATAACTAGAAGTTAACAAAGAGGTACATTAAAAATGCACCAAAAAATAAAGACAAGAAAATAACAAAGGCCCTCGGCTGGAGTTTTAACATTCAAATCGGTAAAAAATCTTTTAAACAAATGACCAGTAAACATAACTGCGTATTTTCAGGCTAATTATGACAATGAAAATACACAGAGGAGCTCTGTGAATCCGCCCCATAGCAACGTAGTTAAAGCAGCCATCCCTTCTAACCTCCCCTGAACTCCCACAGAGCTTTATTATTTTCTTTCCTCTCAGGGCGCAGAGTAATAAAGCTAAACCACCAACATTATTGACAACAATAACCTTGTCCGGGACTCAGACAAATTCACTGGAAGACGTATGTTTTAATCTCTTCCACCATCTCTTACGCCATGTCTCTGTGAAAATGCAGAGCTGCGCTCCTCCACCACCTTACACCAGGGAGTGTCCGACTGTTGTTCCACTCTACGAGCCAGCTCCTTCCTTTTAAACAAAACTAACATGATAGCACGATATTGACCTTTTACGAAATTTTCTAACACGATATTGACCTTTTACGAAATTTTCTAAGAAAATCACTTGTTTTCACTTTCTCTCTTTGACAAATTGCGTGCAGGGAAAAAAAAAAGAAGTAATTCTCAGTCCATAATGTGAAAAGTAATGAAGGCCATTTCGGCTCACACTGTGTTTTCTCCCTGTTTGATGAGCTGTGATGAGGTGTGGTGCGGCGGCAGCACTCTGCTAATTTTGTCGGCTTAAAGAGAGCTGCCTCATTATGGCCCGTCCATAGTGTCATGGTCACTGTAATGAGCTGAATGATGTGGGCCACTGTGCACACCTGCTGGAGTGGACTGCTTTTAGTCAGGGATAGAAATGGAGGAAGATGGAGAGGAAGGAAATGAGCAGCTGGAAAGTTCAAAGTTTGTGCAAGATTGGCTTCAGACACAGGAAAATAACACCGTAACACCAGATGTTTCTATCTGTCTGTCACTGTGTCTATCTGTCTGTCTCTCTGTCTATCCATGCAGCCAAGTCAATGACAACATAAATAATTTGAGTATTTGACAACATGTTGACTTTTGTCAATAATTCTGTGTCATATTCAGGTGCAGCTGTCTCTGTATACGTACCTTTCGTCTGAGTTCATCGGTACCGCCACCATCTACACCACCATTCGCCGTGTGGGCACCGTCCTGCAGCTGATGCACACGCTGAAGTACTACTACTGGGCCATCAATCCACTGGAGTGCAGTGGAATCAACCCCAAAGGTCTTGGTAGGTTTGCATCTGCACACACTTTCTATTTTGTAAAGTAGGGATGTCTGACCAGACTTTTAGTAGAAATATTAAAGTTTACTTTAATAAAATAATTTTAAAAAACATTAATATCAAGCAAAATATAAATAATGTTACACATACAACGCAAGATATTTTATTGACTCTAAATAACATGTTTGGATTTATTGTTTTTATTCCCATTTGCTAGAATGCTGGGAGGCAGGGCACAAAATCTATGTGCATTGTGGGAAATGTAGTTGATGGTAAACATAGGCTTGATCAAATTTAGATTTTGAATTTGACCAGTGCTAGCATTGCACTGCTACATAAAAAAATTTTAGTGGGCCAGATTTTGGCCCACAAGCCTTAAGTTAGAAGTTTAGACAAGACATGCACGTTATATATTATACGTTATATAACCTTTTTTATCCCTGGATGTGTTTTATTGATATTATGGACTCTTAAACTAAAACTTACAACATTGTTTCAGATCATAAACTTATGATTATTTTTTAAATTGTAAACCGAGTGAGAAAAAGTCTAATTTCCCCAAAGCGTACATTTCATACGGAGTTACTTCCCGTCGCAGCCCTTCTGGGTCTTATGATTATTTTTTAAATTGTAAACCAAGTGAGAAATAGTCTAATTTCCCCAAAGCCCTCTTTTCATACGGAGTTACTTCCCGTTGCAGCCCTTCTGGGTCTTCACTTTTGCGGCCACACATCAATATCCATCTCTTACATACAGTGTATGTATTTTCAACATTTGGGTCTGGTATATTTTCAGTTGGTGTATTGCCAGAACCTCCTTATAACTTTGTGTTTTTAAGCTCAGTTATTTTCTTCTCTTCCAAAAATATTGCTACCAGCAGCTCCTGTTGACACTTCACACTTCCGAGAAATATTTTAACTCTGCATTTTATTAAACACAGTCTCAGGCTACCATATGCTGTGCGTCACTGGTGGAGACAACATGGATTTCACCTTTCAGTCGAGTGTTACAATCCACACAGGTTTCACAAACTTAACTGACCTGCAACTAATTAATGACTCATCAACTAGAAAATGACTTCAACATTACATAAACATGTTCTCCAATTTCAGCACCTTGAGAAATAATTTGTTTGTTTGTTTTTTTTTTTGTTTCTTTGGCTTTTATTACAGGAAACTCTCAAAATCTCAATTTTCAACCTGTTATTGTATTTTTCAAGTCAAAGAACTCCAGGTGAAAGGGAGGAAGGGAGCCAGGGACCTGCTACTATTTGGGGTTTCATATCAAACTCCAGGGTTGTAGTTTCTACTGAGCGAACTGATGAATATTTGACTGAAAGATTCCATTTTCTGCCTCCATTTATCTGTATATAGCAATATTTTGGATTTGAGGCTTGATGTTTCCAGGTGATTGAAATTTGTGGGAAAATACTGGAGAAGAATAATATTCTGTATTATATTGCTTTAGCCACTTTAGAAACATGTCAGAAACCAATATTATTTTCCAAACCTCACCTACAATTATCAGCCCAGTATTCGTGAAATTGTAGCCGAAAATGTAATAAAATCATTCCCATTTAATAGTCAGAACCTGTTGGGCTAAAAGAGTTGGAGAATGGATGTTAAAAGTGCATGCAGTATTTTTGAATCTCACCCAGGAGACGGTTTTTCAGTGTTTTGTTCCGAGAGCTCTTTCTTCCATTTAATGGAAAGTCAAACTGACATGAGCCCCAAAAAGCCGAGTGTAACGTTGCATACAGATTTTAACGAAACAGAAAAACCGAGAAATCAGTCGGATGTAGGACTTTATTCAAGCCTACATCTGTGAAATGTAGACAGTGTCTTTCCATTAGTAAAATTTACACAAGTGTCGACCTTTTCCCAAAGCAAAGACGTCACAAAGGCCTGCGCTGAATAATGCATACGGCGCGTCTGTAATTTAGCATTTTTTGAGATGTGAATTTTTCCGCGGCCGCCGTCAGAATTTTCCTTCATATTAAGGAGGTCAAATGCAAAAAGGATCCTAATGTCAGGCACAACTGATTTTCTACTGCCAGTAATATGCATTAAAATACATATATTATTTGATCAATCTACATATCTGTGAATGTTCCCGGTCAGCCGGGTCATGGTTTTCCCTTGGAGTGTAAATCTAAGCAGATCAGCTTTCACTTAAGTGCTGTCAAACAGCATACGTTATGTACATCAGCAACAGTCACTACACAAGCAGTTAACTCAGTGTCGTTGTGTTGTTCCACCGATGTAAAAGAGCAAAATTGACTCCGGCTTTTTAACAAGACTAAAGTCAATAAAATACTTGTGTTTCTTTACCTTTGAATTTTATGTCTAGGATGTATAAATTATATATATATATATATATATAATGTCATATATGGCATTCAAATATTATCCTAAAAAAGCAGCAGAGCTGGTGTAAAAATCTGGGTTTTCTCGTAATGCTATAACAAGTGTAGTGTATTTTAATGACTTACTCGAGTGTTTTCCGTCATTGCCGACACGTCGTACGTGTATGAGAACCAGCACGTAGCCATGCGGTGACACAGCTCCGGGATTCTGGAGCGGGAAAAAACCATATTTGGTGCAGTAAGGAATCACTGTTCTCCCTCTGACAGTCTGATGGATTAGTCTGGCTACGGCCGATGTTAGGCCGATGTTTCCTTCTTGACTAAACAATGCCAATTATAAAGTTTGGTAAAGGAGGGGTAAACATGGTGGCTTGTGTTTTCCGCACAAATGCTTCACTGCATAAATGGGGCAAAGATTCTCACAGACACAAACCAGAACGCTTGTGTGAATTGTTGGAAACTCTTGGAGCTGCAGACAGAGACCCAGCAGCCTTTTATGCCTGTGGGTTTCATTAGCACTGCTGCATGTCAAATTTTTATGTGGCTCAATCCCATATAATATATGGTGTGTTGAGAGCCATTCCAGATAGTGTATCTGCAAACACATAGACCCATCCTCATCAATTACTTCACGAGTGCTGAAATCAAAGCCTGTATTTTCTATGTATCTTTCAAAATCTCCCTTTTACATGCAAGGCCATGAGTTCTGAGGAAGTGGAGGGAAAATTGAAATGATACGAGGAATCGTATTCCAAACACACCTCACTCTCAGGTCATTGATTGATACTTCCTCCGCCTTCCTAACAAGCAGAGGATGTGTTAACGCTACGTCGCTACGCATCAGAGTTCCAGAGAACCCAGACGCAGCCATTTGCACCATTACACCTCCACCCTTTCTCTTAAGACTCTGGACTGCATCTAATGTTGCCATGGCAATGGAATATTAATACTTGTAGATTCAATGAAAATTATCATTTTTTTATTTTTTTTTACTTTTTTGTATGGTATATTTCCTAGGCACAATCCAAAGATAACCTAAATGTAGCCTTGAGTTATTTAGACAAAGTCAGTACTTTTTGTACTTTGCTAAAAGTTGTAGACAACAGCTAGCATCACAGATGCAAATGTGAATCTATTATAGAGTAGAGGTTGCCTGCAAGATAAATGTAAGAATTAATTTTATTGTAATTAAAAAAAAAAGATAAAGGCTAAAATCACAAGTGTTCTAAACATCTGGAAACATCTGAAAATAATTTCCAACCTGGTATATTTGCTTTTAGCTTGATTTTGCAATCTTTGGTAACACAGTTGTGTTGCTCAGCATTGGGAAATATTCTATTCTTTAGTTATCTTAAGTGCACACACTGCATCATTTTGCATCCCCGTACGTGGTTGTTTTTTTTTTAAAGTAAGAGGTCAAAGAGGTCATGAATAATTCTGTGTGAACGCTGACCCTCATAAAAATGCAGGTTAAAAAATGTTTTACATGTAATTGCTTTAAATGAGACAAGAAGAAGAGAGGAAAGGTAATTGCTTTAAATGAGACAAGAAGAAAAGAGGGAAAAAAAAAACCCTACCAGGAGCAGACGACGTAATAACATCTGCTTCAGGAAAGCAGTTAAATAATTACAGGCTTTCTCTGAACACTCTGTTATCAAGAGACTCCTAAGAGGAAATTGAACTTGTTGTTTAAATGCACTCACTTACATGGAGCTGCAGCGCAATCATAATGGATGGTCAGAGTCACCACTTCACCCATACGTTTAGAGTCTGACAGATGATGAATCACTGGGGTTTGTGCCAGTGTCCTGTTTTGACTTTTCCCATCCCGGGTTAGGGTGAACCGACTGAGACACGTTCACACGTGATAAATCAATGCCAAAGACAGAAGCTTCCGGTCTCCGTCTCTCACTCTTCGTCTTTTCACTTCACTTCCACTGCAGTTCTGAAGTTTTCTTCAGGTTTAGCCATCAGAATATCTCTCTGTAAAGATCCTGACACAGCAAAGTGGCCAAAGTACACAAGCTGCAGCAGTGTAAATGTTCACTGTTGACT
Organism: Cynoglossus semilaevis; assembly: GCF_000523025.1. NCBI lineage: Eukaryota > Metazoa > Chordata > Actinopteri > Pleuronectiformes > Cynoglossidae > Cynoglossus > Cynoglossus semilaevis. The sequence continues at coordinate 10,236,091 of NC_024325.1, read as the reverse complement.
TGCTTTGAATGACAGGCCTTTCTTAGAGTAGATTGTTTTGTGTTTGTTGACGACTGTCGAATGCAAATGACAAAAGTCAACTCCAGCTGCCTGCAGTGGGAGCATTAAAGGGAAATAATGGGGGAGGGGGAGTGCAGGGGGGAGGTTAGGGTCTCACATCAGTCTTGCTTTGATCTGAATCGATGCGCTTTTCCTCTGTTTGACATGGTATTCCCTCAGAGAGTTATTTGGCAGCCATTTTGAGCCAATTCATCATTGAGCATGAGCCTCTGTGTGTATCTGGCACCGACGTTAGACACCTCAGAAACGAACGAAACACAATTACATCGGTTGAAATTCAGTGCCAACAAATACAGCTGTCAGTTTTGTTTCTCGCATAGTTTTGAATAAGTGCTGTGCTGGTGTTAGAACGTGTTACCATAAACAAGGGCAACTGGGAAAGAAGAAAGGCCCAGGGCATTTAAAACATATATAGACTAAAAAATCACTGCATCTGCATTCTGGTCTTCAAGGCGAAGGAAGTAGAAACTAGTGGTTAATTCACAGCAGAAACATTAAATATATTTGTATTTGTTAACCAGTTTTCTGGGCTGCAAAATGCAGAAAGTTCTGGAAAGAGATGATATGATGTTTGTTAATGTGCAGACGATAGTTTAAAATATTCTTTACAATATTGGGCAAGAGAAAAGAACCCAGACTGTAAACTCATAACCTGAGGCTACGATGCTGAAATGACAGAACTACTAACTTTTTAAAAGAGTACAGTTTGGACTACTTTTGTACTAACTACTAGTTGAAGTACTTCACTCACTGATTGATATTATGAGAGAAAACTTAAAGCCACAATTTATACAATAATTATTTTATTAGTATTTTATATATATATATATAATATGAATATATGTATATACATACAATATATATATTTTGGCGTTCTGTTACAAAAAATTCTGACTTTATATTTTAACATGAATTATGAAAAAGCCCTGATTTTTTTTAAAGCGTCAATGAAGTCAACACCGAGGTATCGATGTGTGTCTGTTCTCAGTCGCCTTATTCCTACACCCTTTGTCTGCTTTCTAATCGTTCTGTATTAGCACAACTAAAAATGTCTGACTCGCCATATTGCCTTTAAAGTTAATGACTAATTTAATTACAGCTCACAGTACGAGCCCATTGTGCGACTGCGACTGTTTGTTTAATCGCGTCTTTCACTGCTCTTAGGGGTAAACAGTTGGACTCGCTCAACCTGAATTAAAGGCTGATTAGTCTGATCGGTATCTTTTATGAAAGAAATGATTAATTCTTAGAGGAAATAACACTTTGCTTCGGCTGTGTTTGTGCAGATGGACCACGGCCTTCCCAGAAGGAGATCATTTCCCTCAGAGCCTTCATGCTTCTCTTCCTCAAACAGCTCATACTGAAGGTAAAGCCAGAGAAAGTCATTATCTCCATCACAATTGTATGTATTCAGCCCTTTTTCTACACTGTCCCTCCAGGGAGGCATTAGCTTAATCTAAAATGTGCTTGTGTGTGTGAATAATACTGCATCACAGATCAGCACCGCAGCTTGTTCCTGCATTTGTATGTTGCGGCTCTGGAGGTTAATAGGATGTGAAATTATTCTTTTTGTTGTTGTTGTTGCTGAAAGACACTGTCTGTTTGTTGCAGGACCGGGGCGTGAAGGAGGACGAGCTGCAGAGCATTCTTAACTACCTACTGACCATGCATGAGGTAAAGCCATATATAGACTGAGAGAGAGAGAGAGAGAGAGTGGGGAAGGGAGGGAGAGAGGGAGAGAGAGAGAGGGAGAGAGAGAGTGGTTGAGTGGAGCTGGTGGCAAAATGGGCATTTTAATTTGTGGGCTGGAGTTATGGTCCACTTAAACGAGTGAGAGTGTGAGTCAGCTTGGCCGCTGTGACAGCATGAAAAATGGCGCAACAATGGAGTGAACAGAATGTACTCCTCTGTAACAATTACATCTATTCTTGCTTTATAATGCCACATGCTCCCCCACTACCTCCCTCCCCCCACACGTCCACCCATACATCTCTCTCTCCCTTTGTCCTCCTGTCCCTCTATTTAATCAGTTTAGCTGGGTTTCCTCATCCTTCTACTCCTCCTGTTCACCTGTACCACTTTAATTCCTTTTTCTCCCCAGGATGAGAACATCCACGATGTGCTCCAGCTCCTGGTGGCGCTAATGTCTGAACACCCGGCCTCCATGATCCCCGCGTTTGATCAGAGAAACGGGATAAGGTGAATGTGGTTACATCTGTAATTAGAAGATGTTTTATTTTATAGATGCCAAATGAGTGAGAGGAAAATAAAGTGAGCTGAAAATCACTGCCGTGTTGGAAAACATAGAGTATGTACCCTCCCCCTTCTTTCCCCCCTGGGGAGCGCTTGTAACTGCAGTTTGAATTCCATTGTCCCTACATTTGTTGCAAGTACAACCTTCTTGAGAATCAGCCTGATTTCATAGATATAAGGTTGTACCATGTGCAAGGTACAGATGATTATCATCTAAATTAAATCGTCTTGTGTTTCCACCAAAATATTCCTGCCAATTAGGTTTGCGATCCTGTAAGGGTTCTACGCTACCCCCTGCAGGCTCAGATTGAAAGTGGTTATCAGATCTAGGTGATGCCGTCCAGTCTTCTCCAAAAAAGTGTAAATGCAATCATTTTAAATGTTGCTACAATTACATGAAATGGAGGCAGGGGGCAGAGGAACTACTGCTACCAAGGAATAGTACACTTTAATTTATCTGTTTTTGCTGTGTTTAAATTAAAAGGTTGAAAAAAGAATGCCATCCCTTAAGAGCACGACAGTTTCCTTTTTTTCATTCAAAACTCTGGCCCATAAGTAACTGTCAAACTAGTGGGCTGCGTTTTGACAGTCCCAGATTAATGAGCCTTTGCTTTATGATTTTGTGGTCAGTCGCATCGATGGGCTCTTGATAAATCCCTAAAAGTTGCCGTAGAGGTGTTGCCTCTTGTCTAATGAGGCAGTGAAAACATGTATTTCTTTCAAGGCTGCTGAACTCGTGCTGTGTCCTTCCTCGAAACCTGGATGGGATTTCAATGTTCGATCATTTCATAAAAACGGGGCATAAAATAAAAGCACTTTATTTTAAAATATATTTATTTAATTGTTGGTAGTTTTATTATATATAAATATATGTGTCATTTGTTTTTTTTATTAACCTTCAGAGGAAGTCTGGGACAAAGGTGATTTTTTTTCAACACTAACTCTCTTTTAAATCTTCTGGTCAACACATCCATCCATCCTGGTCAATACAATTAAAGAAAATTCTCTGGTTTTGGGATGATTAATATTATGTTATGAAACAATATTTTTTATCATCATATTAAATGTATAGTCACAGCGCTTTATCAAGGCTACTTTGCCTGTTGAACTTTAACCCATGTTGTTTGTGTTTTGTCTGTTTGCAGGGTCATCTGCAAACTCCTGGCCTCCAAGAGTGAGAGTATCCGGGTCCAGGCCTTGAAAGTCCTGGGCTATTTCCTCAAGCACCTCGGTCACAAGTAAGCGCCTCTCTATCTCTCTGTGCTTTCTGTGCCGTTTGTCTCTTTATTATCTGTTACAGATAGAAACACAAGCCACTTGTAAGCTTGAAAGGCCGTGCATTCAGGTGTAACAGAAAAAGAAAGAGAGAGAAAAAAAACCCGCTGCAGTCTCCAGAGCCGAAGGACTGTTTGTTTTGTGTGTGTGTGTTCTTGAGGATATTGCTCTCATCATCACATTGAAGCGGAATAATAATTCTGACAGCATGCTCTGGTGAGGGAGGGAGGGGCAACCTTGATGAGCAGCGATGAAGGCTGTGGGATTTATTCATCCCATGTGACGTTCATGTCTTCCACTGCTCATCATGGGAGCTGATATCATGCCTGCACCTGAGCCCTGCTCCTTCAGCAGCACTCCTTATTTTAATTGCCATTTTCTCATATTTCTTACAGCCTACCGTAGAAAGGAGCACAAAAAAAATCAAATATCCTTTGAATATTGTCTTTATCTCCAAATGTTAAATAAAAGTTTAATCTAAAATTAAAGCCTTTCAACCCCTGAGGTGGAGACTGAAAACAATTAAGATTATTTTGAGTTTCTCCACTGTTGAGAGGTTACAGTTAGGGAGGAGCACTGCATTTCCCACTTCCTGTTCTACTATTAGATTTGTTTGCTATACCTTTTGGCATTTGATTATGAAAAAAAAAATGTATTTGTTATTTTTGTAAATAGCCGTAGAGTCTTTTTGATGAGATTCAACTAAACTTCAGACCACTTCTGCCTCGACAACATGTAATCACTCCAAATTAGGGAGCGTGTGTGTGATGTCAAATACGACAACAAGCAAATGTCCCGAGTTACCAGCAAGCCGCCTGACTAATTACAAAGAATCAGAACACAGAGAGCTACTTCTCTACAAGAACCTGTTCTGGAGTCCCATCCCTAGTTACCCTCGTATGTGCTTTTCTCTGCCTGTTTCTGAGCAGCAGAATTTTAAAATAAGGCACAACATTGGATTTTGTAGGTTAGAGTCTGAGAATGACATAATTAGATTTCGTTGCCAAGACAGACATAAATTTTGGTTTTATTAAAACACTGAGAAAAGACAATGTTCCCTTATTGGATCCAATGGATAAACCTTGGGGCTTACTTCAGCCTCTTTACAGGTTTACTCCAGGTAAGGACTTTTACACACACGTTCAGTCAAAAAGCTGTTATTAAAATAGTGATTGTCAATATATTTGATTTAGTTTTGAATTCGATTCTTATATTCTTGAGGGGAGAAAATAACTGTTGCTAAAAACAATGGTGGCTTCAGAAGATGCACGTCTTGTAACTGAATATGTGAACATGTGAACGCTAATCAAAGCTAACGTTACAATCTAAGCTAGAAAGTAGTCAGTGCACACCGCCAAATAAAGTAATTCACACTGACTAAATCAAGTTGAGTTCTTACAGCAGTAAACATGGTTCACACGCAACTTCCAAAAGTTTGCAAGCTTGCTAAACTAATTAATTACGAAACTAATTAAGTACTTCCAAAAGTTTGCAAGCTTGCTAAACTGATTAAGTACAGTGAAGAAAGCCATCCGTTGCCATGGTGACATACCAACAAATGACCAAGAAATAACAGAAGTCTTTACCTGTGCCATTTGATCATTCACATTAACACCTAAATGTTACCGATCACAACCAAAACCACATTCCCTACTGCAGGGTAGTGGTGAAAGTTCAATGCTTCTGTGCTGTTTTTGACTGAAACAGGGAACCACTTGGATTTGTTTTATTCATCCAAAAACGTACATTGAGTCTTTCCCCTTAAAGAACCTGACAGTTTTTTTAATGAATTATTAGTGAAACGAACAAAATCCGATGAACTAAAGACTTAAATGACTCTGTGTGACATTCTCTAATGACTAAAAATGTGACAAATGAACGCTCCAGATCTGGCCGTCTCTTTGACGTGTAATTAATTCCCATCCGTGCTGTCTCACTACAGCAAACCGAAATTCTATGACATTAGACATTTGTTTTTGTGAGAAGAATGTCACGGCATCAGATATTATTCTTTATGTTTAAAAAAAATGTATATTTTTAGTACCTTGATTAAAGGTCATTGCCTTTGGAATTCATTAAAGCTAATAGAGTTACAAGTTAAGTGTTTCACTGACACAAGGTCTGCAGCCAGAATAACTAACGCAGCCTCCTGCAGTGCTGCTGCTGTTGTTCATTTCCCCTGTTGGTATTAATATCTCTTTGGTTCCATCAAAAAATGACAGGCTCACATGTCATCAGACCAGTGACAATCAATGCCAGCCGAGATTGTCACGAGTTTGTAAATGAATGACAAACTCTTTGTGTGTATGTGTGTGTTTCAATGTGTTATTTCCGCTGCAGAAGGAAGGTGGAGATCATGCACACGCACAGTCTTTTCACACTGCTGGGGGAGCGGCTGATGATGCACACTAACACTGTCTCCATCACCACCTACAACACTCTGTATGAGGTAAGTGATTGTTCTCACATGCAGCTGGGAATGTGAAACAATGTTCTACTCCGTCCTTGTCATTAATGACTGTGTGTCTTTTCTGTGTTCAGATTCTGACAGAACAGGTCTGTACTCAGGTGGTCCACAAACCACACCCTGAGCCTGACTCCACTGTCAAGATCCAGAATCCCAGTAAGTATACATACAACCTTAGTCTGGCTGCAAATGATGTTGTTTAAGTTTTTAGATTTAAAGAGAGAAAGTCAGGAGTGGCAGAAAAGCATTTGAGAGTGGTGCAGGACATGTATTCAAACATTAGGAAAGTGAGTAGATAATGGGGGTTGGGGAAACTCTGTGTTCCATCCTGTTGACCATAAGTTGACCTGTTAACAGATAAGACGACGCTGAATCATCCATGAGCCATGTCCATTTACTAGACATTGGAAAGATTGGAGAGAAAAAATTGAATCAATTGAATCAAAACAAACACCATGGTTTGAAACCAGTAGTACTTTGTAAACAACAGGAGGCTGAGTTGTAGATGCCCAGATTTCCATTAGGTCTGACCATGATGGACTAGACTGGTTGCTTTAAGCCTGTAGAAATGATGGTACTCCTTTGCCTTCCTTCTGCTGACAGTGATTCACTGCACTGTTTAGTCTAAAGAGAATATTCTGTTGGTACTAACTTCCACACCGAGTGCGTACACTCTATCAGATATAACAGTATATCAGAGTTTTAACATTTGATGTGATTTATTTGTTTATAACGTTGTTGTCTCGTTTGCGCCTCTTTCACAGTGATATTAAAAGTAGTTGCCACGCTCCTCAAGAACTCCACCCCCAGTGCTGAGCTGATGGAAGTCAGGAGACTCTTCCTGTCCGACATGATCAAACTCTTCAGCAACAGTCGCGAAAACCGGCGGTGAGAACACACCAATGTCCGCCCCTCGAGCCTCTCTTCAACTCGAGCTCTGTAAACAAGTGTTTTGCTGTCGATGTTAGCGCAGCTAACAGTGTGTGTTGTCGTGTCGTACCAGGTGCCTGCTGCAGTGCTCTGTGTGGCAGGATTGGATGTTCTCTCTCGGGTACATAAACCCGAAGAACCCTGAAGAGCAGAAGATCACTGAGATGGTCTACAACATATTCAGGATTCTGCTCTACCATGCCATCAAATATGAGTGGGGCGGGTGGCGGGTTTGGGTCGATACTCTGTCTATCGCACACTCCAAGGTAAGGGTGGGGAGGGTTTTTTTAGTGATTTAAATATGTGAGTGTTTGTGTCTGATCACCACCTGCTCATCTGCCACAGGTGACTTATGAAGCTCATAAAGAATACTTAGCCAAGATGTATGAAGAGTACCAACGTCAGGAGGAGGAGAACATGAAGAAGGGGAAGAAAGGGTCCGTGTCCACCATCTCCGGGCTTTCGGCTACGCCCGCACCTGTTGTTAACGGCAACCTGGAGATCGATGACAATTCCCAGACACAGACACCTGAGAGCGAGGCTGAATACAGTGAGGGAACTGGAGGGGACTCGAGGAACCTCCTCGCAGACGGCGCTGTCAAGCGTCCCAACGGAGAAGCCCTGACACCGGGGGAGCACAGTGCTGGTCCGGGGGTGAGGGTGGAGGTCCATGACTTGCTTGTGGACATTAAAGCAGAGAAAGTGGAGGCCACAGAGGTGAAGCTGGATGACCTGGACTTGTCCCCCGAAGGCCTCAGTGGGAGTGTTGTTGGAGGAGGTGGGGGAGGGATGGAGAACGGACCTCTGGTTGAGGTGGACTCACTCCTGGACAGCGCTTACTGCTCTGTTGTCCAGAACATGAATGGAAATTTGGGGCAAAAAGACGACACCCAAACATCTGGAGTTGGAATCGGACCCAGCCTGGGTCTTTCCGGGGTGAGCCTGGAGGACGATGGAACTATGGGTCCACTCATTACATTGGCTGATGAGAAGGACAGTGTCCCGAGCAACAACGGATTCCTGTTTAGCAAAGTAAGATTTGGTTTTTAACACCACGTTGTTCTTGCTGATCAAAAACAACTTTTTGGAACAAATCTCTGCTTAACATCCTGGGTTTTTTTTAATAGGATTTAACGAAGCTTTACATCTTTTCCAGGTCGATGAAAAGCTGCTTCCGGCTCTCGCAGCTACAGATCCCCTTGTTTTGCCGAGTCCAAACCCTCCGACTCCATCTGGCCCGGTCCCGGCTCACTCCACCTCCAGTGCCAGTGATGACCTCAGCCTGCTGGCCCATATGACGAGCTGTGGATCAGATTTACAGAACCAAAGCCACACTTCTGGGGAACTTCCAGAGGACGGACCCTTCAAAATCCAAAGTCCCCTCGCTGACATCAGCTCAATTGCTGGGGCGGAGAGCCAGGCCCAGATCCAAGGAGCCTCTAGATCAGATTTTCCAGAAGGGGAGGGCACAGCAGGTGCAGAGGGAGAAGTTGTGGGGCTTAAGACAGGTGGAGACACAGCCAGCACCACCTCTGATACAGAGAGGTCAGATGACGGGAAAGACAAGGACACCAAAAAGATTCAGACTACAGCAACTACGCAGGTGTGTTCAAGCATCTCTCTTATTGTTGTTGAGTTTTCAAGTGGGCCAACTTTACTACGAGGAGTTAAACGTTTGTACCGCACATAGTTAAAATGATGGTATGTATTTTAATATGCCCAGTAACAGACACTCTTAAGCAGTTGATGAATTGCAGCAGACAGGCCAAGGTAACATCCTACTCATTAACACAGGTCGACTGGTCAACAACCCTGTGGATTGTGACATACATATACGTTTTATCAGTCCGCTCGGAATAAAAGGAGCGCTATAATACTACCTGCAGTTTATAATGTTTTCATAAAAATATAAACACGCTGGCTTATGATAGCTAGTAAGAATTATCTCAAACTCAGATGACATTGACCTGCCAGAAGTACAACACCACACAGCTGTAGCTCAGCATCTTGTGGAGTGTTGTTATTGATATTTGTACCTGACAAGTTCCTTAACTCTGAGTGATAGCAGTGAGAAGCTTCTCGTTTATTATCTTCAATGATATGTCCTTTATTGATGAAAACCTGTATTCAAGATTTTTGACCTGCATCAGTCAAAAGAAGAAGAAAAAAAAAGGAAACTACTAAAAATACCTCAGCTCAGGTAAAGGACATGTTTAATCATTTGACTGCGGGGACAAATGATCAAACCTGGGATAAAATTGTTTCAAATAAAAATTGAATAAGTAATAAAAGGTTGTGATCTAAGAAAAATTCAATATTTTGCAAAGTAAACAGAAATAATTAACAGCTACTAATGGTGACTTTCACTTGATAAGGTTAAAGCATTTTACACGCAAAGGCAGTGGCAGGAAAGACACAGTGAGGCTCATCAAGATAAAAAAAGTTCTTCTGAGCAATGGGTAAAAAAAAGATTTGATCTAAGAGTACACGATTGCAGATCATATGAAGAAATTAAAATGTGGACTGGAAGTCGGTGGGGTAGCTAAATGTGAAGTCTGTGGGATGTTGTTTTGATCACTGGTTGCTTCAGGTCTAGACTCAGCAACGAGATGTTCCTTGAAATGAGGTACCTTAATGAACTAAGGAATGCATTAATGTTTTTTTTTCTTTCACTAATGGCCAAAGCATCACAAAATATGACAGGATTCATCGTGCTCAAATGGTAGCAAAGTAGTTCATAGAGCATGATTCAGCCTTTTTGCAGATGAATCATCCACCACACAGTCCAGACCTTGACCCAGTTCAAATGGTTGGGGATGTGCTGGAGAACACTAAAAAAACAAAACAAAACTGCAACTCTAGACAGAAATGAGAACTGTGACAATGTATATGGCAGTTAAATTCTGTAAGCGCAGGGACTGAACAGTCACCATCATCCTCTGTGTCTGAGGACACTGCTGTCCCAGTGTGATGGGCTGCATGTTTTGATTAGTGTAACGATCTCAGCCATGGAGAGTTTGTGTCAGCACAAATGTGTTACTGCCCACACAGGAGCAGAGTTTCTCTAAAAAGTCAGTAAATGCAGAATTAAAGATACCCAAGACTGCAGTTGTTTTGACAAAGTAGATGTTCATCTTTGAATATATAGCTAGACGTGAACAAGCACTCCGATGTCTAACTACATCTTCGCCTTGTCACAGGCCCTCCACGGTCGTTCCGCGTCGCAGCTGGAACGCGACCTGCGTGTTGACCTGGGTTTCAGAGGGATGCCTATGACAGAGGAGCAGCGCAGGCAGTTCAGTCCTGGACCTCGCACCACTATGTTCCGCATCCCAGAATTCAAGTGGTCTCCCATGCACCAGAGATTGCTCACTGACCTGTTGTTTGCCTTGGAGACAGATGTGCACGTGTGGAGGAGGTGAGTGGGAATACGTAGGATGTGTGCCTCGTGCAGATAAGACATGAAAGTAGGTTACCAGAAATCGGAAGGGTCTGAACTTTTAAAGGGGGACGAGACTAGATCCAGCAGATTTCTACAAGAAATTTCAGCTTTTACACACACATTAAAACACAGATAGTCAGACTAAATTACGCAAAATTGAGCATCTCTGCTCAAGTGTTAACAAAAATATATGAATACATTTTTTTTTAAAAAAACGCCTTGACAATTATTGTAGCAATAGTTAATGATCGCAGCAAATGTAGCTAAAAAGTTAGCCAAGGATAGAGCAGTAGGTGGGGCCAAAGTGAAAGTAGCATTTAGCCAGAAATGTTGCAACTAATGCTAGCCAAAAAGAGAATATTTTTAAATAAATATTTTTAACACTCTTAAGAAAATGTCACTACTAATGATGGTTCTGTCGTGTCAGAAGCTAACATTTAAAAACTGCAATCATTTCCAATTTTATGCTGAATTCGTACTGTTCTAAAAGATAATGTTGTCTCAAAAACCTCTGGTTTTCCACTGTCATGATTGAGTTACACAGAAAAGAAAGTGAAAGCAATAGTGTCTTCTCTTCTTTGATGATACCGGTGTATTTACATCCTTTGTCTCAAACTCCTGTTTTCAGCCACTCCACCAAGTCCGTGATGGATTTCGTGAACAGCAATGAAAACATCATCTTCGTTCACAACACGATCCACCTCATTTCTCAGATGGTGGACAACATCATTATTGCCTGTGGAGGCATCCTGCCTCTGCTGTCTGCTGCCACCTCCCCTTCTGTAAGTGGCTCCACTACACCTCCCTGTGGTTGGAGGCAAAACTGCAGGCCAGCCCCTGCTTTATAGCCATGATAAAGGCAATGCCTTTGGAGTTATAGCCATGATAAAGGCAATGCCTTTTGAGATAATATATATATATATTTTTACATTTTAAAACCTTATTTCAGATCCTGGAATTTTTCACAATTACTAACGCTTTAATATTTTAATTTTTGAAAACAAACCAAAAAAAACTCAATTAAACATTTTCAGACTTTTTTTTTGGTGGATTCATTATTTGTATCTCTCTCTGCATCTCTGTCAGTCTAACTCTTAACAGTTTGGCATTTATTTTTTTAACTTTTTTTTCTAACCTCTTTATTAACAAACTCTATATCATTTGACAAACTAATATGCTCTTTGTTTTAACACATTTTCTTTCTTTCTCTGTGTTATGTGTACTCTGTGTACTTTCTTGTTCTTTTGTCTGTGTTTTTGTCTGTTCTTGCATGTGCAGAGTTCTAAGAGTAGTTCCAACACTGTAAGTTGTGGTTTTCTTCTCTCTTTCTATTTTACTAACACTCTGTTCTGGTTTATTTACCATTGTGACTGACACTAACACTAACCTCTGCCTGTCTGACATCCATATTGTTTCTATTAGCTCTGCTTCTTTTCTGGTCACTATTCCTCCTTGTAATGTTTGGATATGCTGTCGGTGACCATTGGTATTTTTTTGGAAGAAATAGTTTTTTAAATGTATTATATTCACTTTGTGAGATTATTGTACAGGAACCGGGGGGGGGGAGGGGGAGGGTACAAACTCTATTTCCAGGAAAATTGGTACACTTCCTTAAAGAAGAGGAAAAAAAAGATAATAAATGACTAGAACTCGTTTTTATTATGCAAAAGATAAGAAAGAAAGTTTTTTCATTGACAATTTTTGAATACTTTGGCTAAACAGTAAACAGTTGGAGATGTCCATGTAAAAGAAGACTGAAGCGGTAATAAAAGTAACAATCCATGATTATGGGTTCTAGCTCGATGTAAAAGAGCATTCATTAAAGGCTCGCTCTTTACAAGCTGAGCTGGGTCTGAACTAAAGAATTAAAGAATTGAATCCCACTTTAAAAAAACTGTTTTCCCTATCTGAGAGAATTTATGGTTCTGGTTTATAGGTAGATATTTACTATTGGTCAGGATGTTTTGTTTTTTTTGCCTGTTTCTTTAAGGAACTACATTAGAATGTGTTTCATGTGGAAAAAAATCAGATTTTAGAAAGAAACTCAGACAAACTCATGTTGTGTGCATACAGACTGAGAAGTTCATTTAACCAGATCTCATTCAAGACGGGGCTGACTCCTGTTTATAATGGATAGATATATAGCTCACATATGCTACTGTCGAGACAATGGCTTCCCTAGAAACTGCAGTGAAGCAGTACAAGGCCACATCCTGCACAGATACAGACTGAGATTATACCTAATAAGTACAACTGAAACTTCTTGTCTCTTTGCTTGATAAATAAAGATAAACCATCTTACTAAATGATGGGTTTCATTTCCAGGAAGTGTACCAGCATTTCTAGAAATAGAGTTTGTAGAATAAAATTACAAAAGTAGGTTACTGATGTGTTTAAACGTAACGATGGATGAAGGGGGGAAAAAAAGCATGCCAGTTCTGAAGGTTGCATCGCTAAGCCTGTCCCATTTGTATCAATACTAATGAAGGCGAGAGGAGCCCAACCCCAGAGGGGGTCAGTGGGAGAGGAGGTGACCCCTGTTCCAGGGGGAGGAGGCACAGGGGCAGAGGTGCGTAATGAGCCTGAGACTCACCATCACCGGAAGAGCTAAGAGCACCCACCTAAGCCTTTCTGTGTCCACTATGTGTGTCTGTCCCCCCCACCGCCTCTCCGAATGTCTCTGCCCACTTACGTGGACGAGCTCGCACTCTGTCCGCTCCTCATAGCTCTGCACATAAACTCAGCAGAGATGCGGCCAATCACAACTGTCTAAATGACATCCTACCGTCCAGTTGATTTTAATAGTTACTCGTACAGTCGGTCAGTGTGAATGGACTGGGTTTGTTGAACACTCCTGTATTTTAGCTTTGCCTGTCTCAGCAACAGCTACTGTTAGAGCCCAGGGGCTGCACTGCCAGTGTCACGACCTCACTGTTCACCATTCTGTGTGTCATCAGGCTATATAGCCAATGCATTGTGTGCAGCACCTCATTAGATTGTGTTTCAGCATGACACCAGGATTGTGTTAGCTGTGTCCTGCACAAGGGAAAACACGAGAGCACAGACCATCATCATCTGCCCCGCTGATCTGTTTTCCCGACGTCTTTAACCGTCGGGCGTGTCTGTATTTGTCCACCCTTTACCAGACGGATTTGGAGAACATCGAGGCGACACAGGGCATGTCCTCGGAGACGGCAGTCACCTTCCTATCTCGTCTCATGGCCATGGTGGACGTACTGGTGTTTGCCAGTTCCCTCAACTTCAGTGAGATTGAAGCAGAGAAGAACATGTCCTCCGGAGGGTTGATGAGACAATGTCTGCGTCTGGGTGTGTTTTCTTTTGTTTTGTTTTTTTTAATTATTTTTATTGGTTTGATACATGAATATTTTAATCTGTTCATTGTTTGTTAGCAGTTTTGTTAATTTTTGTAATTTTTAAAAAAGATTTAATCCAAATTTTAATATTACATTTATATTATATTGCTAATGAGAATAATTATATTAACTATACAGTTTATATAGGCAATAATGAAACTAAAATCAGAATGTTCATGAAAGATTAAATTATCTTTTCATTACATTTATCAAAATGATTTTACTTATCGACATTTGAATGATCTGATTCAGCTGAGACCCAAACATGGTTTTAAAGAAATTCTCTACAGTTTGGTTTGATCCCTTTGTAAAGAAAAGTTATTTTTATTTTATAATTTCTTAAGAGGGAGACACATTTTTTTATTTTTTAAAATTTGATATTTTCTTTCCTTTTTTGGAAACAATTCTGATTATAGTATAGGGTTAAATATGTTGCGTTACCAACTGACTTCTACTACCTCAGCTTCAGTTTTTGAGATGATGGTTCTAGAGTGTGATGACAAGGTTAATTCAACGTCAAATGTAAAATTTAACAGCACCCCGCGACACTTACGTATTTCCACTGTGTTGTCCTCTGTCCGTCAGTGTGCTGCGTTGCAGTGAGGAACTGTCTGGAGTGCAGGCAGAGGCAGCGAGATCGCAGCTGCAAGTCGTCCTTAGCGAGCAGCAAATCACAGGACAGCCTCCACACGGCCTCCACCACCAGCAAGGTACGGCGCAACTCAAATCCAAATCAACACAAACAGTATCTGAGAGAGACAGAACTTAACCA
>NC_024325.1:10199434-10221491 GCF_000523025.1 Cynoglossus semilaevis | reverse complement strand
CCAGACAGGCTGTTGCAGGATGTCGACATCAATCGTCTGCGAGCTGTTGTTTTCAGAGATGTGGTAAGTGAGCATCAGTGTGTGCACTGTGTATAAACAGCGTTTGTGTGGTTAAAAAATACAACTTGGGGGATGAGTGCACGAGTTCTCATTGAATAATTTCTTCTCCTGTAGGATGACAGTAAACAGGCCCAGTTCCTAGCGCTGGCTGTTGTCTACTTCATATCCGTTCTCATGGTGTCGAAGTACCGGGATATTTTGGAACCTCAGCGGGAGATTGGCAGGTCCACCAGCCTCACAGGAAGAAGCATCCGCCATGAAATCAACTCTCCCACCAGCACAGGTAAATATGAACCGTTGTGCACTACTTAGAAGTAAACAGAGGGATTTCACAACAAATTTTAAACAACCTTGAAATGCTTTTGGCCTTCGCTACTCCTCGTGGCAAAGTGACAGCTAATATTTTATTCTTTAAAAACTGCAACAGTTTCTTGTCATATCACAGCCACTGGTCGGACTTCAGTGAAATAATATTTTGTTGTTTACTCCTTATAAACACTCGGCACTCACTGTCCACCTGTCTCTTCTTTCTGCTCATTTTGTACTGAAGGGTTGGAAGTTTAAACAAAGGACAGAGTGAAACAGTGAAGTACAGAGTAATACACCTCAGCCCTGGAGTGAACCTTATATTGGGTAAACGGGTTCATTTCAGAGAAAAGGCAAAATGACTGAAGTCTAACGATAATTTAATCTAATTAAATAAGTTCAGTGGACCGGTTTAAAAAGCCCAAAGGGCAGTGTCCAGCCCCCAGACCATAGATTGACCATTTCTAACCAAGAATATAATAAGAGTTGTCAGTGAACAAATGTCAAGTGAAGTTGTGTTTTTATATAAAACACATGAAGGTATTAACATGATGTCTAATTTTCATGAATGTTTGGTTGCGTTACATTCTGGTATGATCCTATTTAGAGGAAAATAGAAGATAAATATAATTAGTAGATATACAGTATGTGGATCTTTCTAGATTTTGACTGCAGGTTTAATTCAATTTTAAACTAAATAAACAATTTTTTAGGTAGTTTCTTTAAAAACATGACCTATTTGCACAATAATTGGACAGACCTCATGCCTTTTCCTTCCGAAGGTTTGCTTTTCACTGTGTAAATGAATAGGACAAAATCCATTGTGACAGGAAATTACCACAAAATCTTTGTAACCTAGTTGTTTTTTTGTTGTTTTTTCAAAAGCTAAACATAGACATTAAAGCAGGCAGTGAATGAAACATCTAAAAACAAAAATGATGAAAAGAAACAATCTAGGATGACATTGGCATTTTTAGTCACCGTGTCTGTGTGTTTATCCCTTTTTTTTTTCTTTATTCCTCACTCATCCCTCCAGAACACCCGTCCACAGCTTTCTCTGACCGTGACAAACAGAACTCCACCCCTGTGGATGACTCTCCTCGCGCTGGCCTCCCCCACACAGACTCAGGCATCGGAGAAGAAGGTCACGTGGCGGGGTCCCTGAACGGCTCAGAGATGGGCCTTGGACTGGGCCTCGGCCTGGTTGGGAGAGAGACTGACAGAGATCGTGATAGAGACATGGGAGGAGGAGTAGGGGGGAGTGGGGGAGGGAGCACAGATTTATTGTGCAGCCTGTCTGATGTTAGGAGGTCACAGGAGAGCCTTCTGGATTCTCCACACAACCCCAGCTCCACCCCCAACTCCAGCCAAGCACCGCCTTCATCCATCTCCAGCATCAGCCAAACGAACAAAGGCATTAATGTCAAGGTGTGTGTCTGTGGGAGACCACTTCGTTTTTACAGCTAGTTATGAGTTCGTCTTTTGACTAGATTGCAACTTAGTGTGAGTGCCAATATTTTTTTTTTCAGTGGAACTGTGTATACATTTTTTATATACATTTACCTTTATACATCATTATTTTTAATCAACTAAATTAAAATCAGATTGGCTTAACTGAAAAAAGTCATATTTTGACATGTATAGAAATATTCTAAACTATGTGGAAAATCCTAATTTTCTTCTTTAGCGTTTCTTATAAAAAACTGTTTTATAAAACACAATTATTATTATAATTATTATCTTATTATTATACTGTATAGGTATACAGTATTATATCATTCATTTATATTTACACTAGTATTAAAATTGTCTTTCTTAGCTTAGCCAGATTAGCTCATAATTAGCTCATATCACATTTGCGTGATTCTCAGTGAGACGTACATGCAGATGACACTTCAAATTGGTCTTGTTTTTTGTAGAATCGTTCCACATGGTTTACAGTGAGCCTTGTTTTTCTCTAACGTCAGTAAAATAGGTTTAACGTCTGTCCTCCATGTTTGTCCTGTCTTCATACTGACAACAAACGCAGCTGTGATTGGCTCTCGTTGTCATTGGTCTGCCTGTTTTCGTCTTGTTTTTATTAGTTGAGTAATACATCAGTAAATTATATTTTATCAAAGATGGTCTTTGACTCAGTCTTGATGGAAATTATAAACCAACTTTGACCAGTTATTGTGCTTCTTCTTCCATCCTGTCATTCTATTTAATTCATGGATTTAGTATATATTTTAAAAATATTAAATCCTGGGACAAAGATATTAAATCCTAGATACCCTAATCCTAATCCGAGTTTGTTGTTGTTTTTTTTCCATAATGAAGGAAATCCTGAAGAGCCTGGTTGCTGCTCCAGTTGACGGTGGGGATTTGGGTCAGGAGTCTGGACCAACATCCTTTCACCCAGACCCTGCCCTGAAGACACACCCCATGCTGCCCATGCAGTTCCACTCCTTTGACAGGTCTCTGTCTCTCTCTAAAGCAGGAAAAATAGAAATAAAAAAAAAAATTAATTAAAAATCAAATTACCAACAGGTCACAGAACAAATCTGATTCTTTTCCTAACTACAAAGGTAAACCCAGATGATTTTCCTGTTTTTGCAGGAGCGTTGTGGTTCCAGTCAAAAAGCCGCCACCCGGCAGCCTGTCAGTCAACACTGTGGGCACGCCCACCACTAGTGGAGCTGCCGCGGTGGGCAGTACACCCAACATTTTTGCTGCTGCAACTGCAACACCCAAGAGCATGATCAACACCACGGGTGAGTTGAAGCACATTGGGTTTGGGCCAATGACAGTGTGGTGTTTCATAAAGCTTCGGCTCGCTAGCCATTTTTCAGCACAGAAGAGGCAGACAACAGAAAGATCGCAGTCAGAGAGAAGGGCTGTGGGTGAGAGGCCTTGAGTGATTGAGGGGCGGATCGATGGAGCAGCATCTCTGCTCCTGTTACAAAACCTTGTGATTAAATCTCTCCTGTTCTTTTTGGCAGTCGACACAAGCTGGAATGGAACAAACTAAACCAATAATGGCAACAGGAGTGTTTTAAAATTAGTTTTAGCACAGGCGAAGGTTAAATAAAGAAAAGGTGGCACATGGGAGGGCGAAGGGTGAGATGTGTTTGAACTGAACAAGGAGGTTAAATCAGTGCAAATGTCCTGTGTTGGAAACATAAAAACCTCTCTGTCAGAGAAATGAGAAGTTATTTTAAGATACCTGGTTATGAAGTTAAAAAAATGAATTCAAAAGAATGCACATTTACCATTAAAAAACAAACTAATTATTATTAATAATTGTTAATAACGTTAATAAGATAAGAGATAAGATCAGATCTCTTACATAGACATATAAACAAAAGACATATAAATAAAAAACCAGCGACATCTGCCATTTTTTGATGAAATGTATAGCAGAGAGTCCTAGGTTCGATTCCCAGTGGAACCACATATCCCTAATGGCGCCTCCTGTGGCTGCCTGTGTTGCGTGCAAAACCTCAGACTGTGAATTTTTCAATTGTAGGACGAAATAAGGGACTAGGACGAAATAAGGGAATTATTATTATTATTATTATTATTATTATTTGAAAGAATTTAAATTGTTTTGCTCCCTTTCGTTCAGATCATTCTTGTCAAAGAGAATGGCCAACTGTTGTGTTTTTATATTCTTATAAATTGATAATAGTATTATTATCATTATATATACTAGTACTACTACTACTAATAATAATATCAATAATAATAATAATAATAGTAATAGTAATATTGATAACAACTGTTAAAAATGTAGATAACATCACACACATCAACACACATCCTCCCGACACTGACACCAGATGAGCGTTGTTTCTCGGCAGCGTCACATTCAGCAGCACTGTTGAAGCTGAGTGGATGTGAGGCCGAGGCTGTGCTGATGTATTGTGCTGCATCAAACATGCAAAATGGACCGGGAGAGGATTTGTTCCCTGGAATGGATTCTGTGTATTGATTGCAAAGCTATTCTCACAAACGAGGGGACATTACCAGAAGACAAGCAGCACGATCCAAATTGAATTTGGTCACAGTTGATCTGAACATTATTACATTTCCCTGATTATTATTCTGCACTTGTTTAAATCATGTTACCATAACGCCTCGCTTGTTTCACGTCGTTTTCATTTGTTGTCCTTTTTGTCTAGGTGCCACCGACTCGGCCTCCTCTTCCTCCTCCTCCTCTTCATCATTTGTCAACGGCGCAACCAGTAAGAATCTGCCGGCGGTGCAGACAGTGGCACCGATGCCAGAAGACACCATGGAGAATATGAGGTCTGGGCTCTCAGCATCGCAAAGCTCCTAATGGCTGCAATCACTCTTTCTTTTTTCCCTCCTCATGACTTTATTTTGTTGCATTGATTTCTCTGTTTTCTCGGGTGCCTGTCCTTTTCCCATTAAATTTCATCCTTTATTTTCATTTTACACTATAATCTTACAGCAGCTCATTCTTGTACGCGATTGTATTGTAATCCGGTTAGAGAGTTTTATTGTCTAGGATTTGAATCTACCACGTTACATATTAGTCGTTAGTTCCTTTTTAAAAGAGAGACCAGAACTGATGGATCTCTGCTGAGTCATTTAACGTAGGCCCATTCATCGCATTCAGAGTTAATTTAGTCGAGTGACTTTTTGAAAATTTGTTGCAGTCGAACTGAACATGAAACAAATACTTGAGTCACACCGAAATATCACGGTCACCATAACAAAAAGAAACTAGTAATGTAATATAATTATTTGTGTCCAAAATATAAAACTGTGCTCATGCCTTACTTCATAATGTCACAAAACAATGAAACTGATATAAAGAGTGTAAAAGATAAAAAATGTCACCAGCTAGTCCATCAGTTTCAATGATGTTGACGTATAAATAAAACAGTTTACTCTGTTTCTATATTCTCTAATTATATTTGAAAGCTCTAGATATATGTTCAAATATTTTACTAGAAAATTAGAGTGTTAAAATAAAAAAAATGAAGAAAAATCTCCAAACAAGTCGCTAGAACATTTTAGCAGTTTGTACTGTCTGTTAGCACATGTGCAGTTGTGTGTCCTTCCAGAAGTGTTCAAATATGAGTGTGTAGGCACGTGTGCACATGTTCCTTAATCAGTGTGCATGTCTGTATATGTGTGTGTGGTTTGTATTGCAGTGCCTATTGTGAGGTGGCGCAGTGTGCGCTGCGCAGCGGTCAGACGCCCCCTGAGCTCAACTCTTTTAGCTCTCTCCCAGGCTTCCAGGCAACACCCCGAGATGCAGGACAGTGTTTTAGGCAAGGAGATACTCGTCCCTCCCCCCCTCTGCCCCTCCTCCACTACACACCCTCTGCTGCGCCCAGCCTCTCCTTTAAAACGAAATGTTTTGAGAATGTAAGGTACATAGACCGGCCACTTTATTAGGTACATCTTGCAAGTAGCTCTCGGAGTTCCCTTGATTCTTTTTGGCCGAAACTCAAAAAAAAAAAATTCAAAGGGAATGTTTTGTGACACATTATTACAAGACAGAATCTGGGCTTTTTTGTTTTATTCTGCTGTCTTGATGATAGGTTATCCTACGTCTTCTTTTTAAATATTTAAAAATTAACTGATAGACTAAATACCTTAGCTGTGCCCTCAGTTGCTTCCCCATTTCCTGTACATCTTTCTATGACATGCACCAATGTATTCTTTAACTGCTGCGTCCCAGATGTTTTCTCTATTTTTCAATCATTTTCTGTGAACCCTGCAGGTTTGTCAAAAACAACCACGTCACATGAAACATCTCAATCTTAATCCACTTTCCACCCTAATCTAATGCTCGGCTCCAAAGTCACCATGTTCTCTTAACCATCTCTATGCCTTAACATATGACTGTCGGTGTACCTAATGAAATGGCCAGTGACGGCAGGAGACAGAGCCAGTTTTTAGCCTCACCCTTTCTCACATTTATCCTGACAAAATCAACTCTGTTCCCTCTGACATGGGCACTCTCTGACACTAACCCCAAACTCCAGATCAAACCTGAGTCCAAGTCAACAGTGGTTTACTCTAAACCAACTCATGTATCTGTTTTAACCTCTCTAAACCAAACAGCTATCCACACTAGGCCAATGTCTGTCTCCAAGAAATGACAGAGAAATGCAATTTACAGCTTGGATCGAGTTGCCTCGTCCGGAGCTGGGGACACACTACACGGCTTTCACAGCCTTTGTTGATTTTGAATTGAATTTGACGACATGCTAGCAGAGCGGTTTGAGCTGATTTTTTTTAATGACTGCTGAGAATTGGGGATCACGTCCTTAACACTCGTGTCTGAGGAGGGATTACAGATTGTATCATTTTCTTGAGCTAATTAAAGCTAACTGAAGGCATCGAACTCTCCTGAGGCACAGAATGCACTGCAGTCGTTACACACGGGCGCGCCCCCCGCCGCAGGTCCATCCATTTCTCTAGTCCACACCAGGTCCGTTAGTCGGCACTCTTACTGGTTGCAGTAGTTATAGTGTGTCCTCAGCTTTAGTCAATTCATCTTAAGGTTAGAGAGTCATTTAGTTTGATTTTCTGTTATACACACTGGTGTGAAATGTTTTAAAGTACTATAAGGATACAAAGTACCATAAAGTAAATAAAGTCTAATTCCTAATACTTAGGTTTTTTTTTTTTTTTTTTTGCAATTTCTCTTCCATTCTGTGGCCCAGCTCCTAGTCTGAAAACGAACCCAGGCATTGTGCACCTTCTTTCATTCTCTCAGTTTCCTGTCTTCTGTGCCCATTTTAGCCATTTTACGACCATTCCAAATTCGACTTCTCTGGGTTTTTTCCTTGTTCTTTTCCTGGTTTGTCTTGGGTTTGTCATCTGTCCTTGCACGACCTTTCTCCCTCGCTCGCATTCCCTCCGATTACTTTGTCGCCTCGACTTTCTACCTGCGTTGAACTGCATTGCTGTATCCTCACGCCACCTCTGCTTGTTTCGCTTGCACCACAGCATAACCACTAAGCTGGAGCGAGCCCTGGAGAAGGTGGCCCCCCTGCTGAGGGAGATCTTTGTGGACTTTGCCCCCTTCCTGTCCAGGACACTGCTGGGTAGCCATGGGCAGGAACTGCTCATAGAAGGTACAGGTGCTGTACACGGCTCCTTTTTCTCTAACTGGCGTCTCTCTGTGTGGAGTCTCTCCATTCACTTGTCCCTCACCGTGGCGTTTGGGTATGAGAACGGCTGAGAGGTAAAAGTGTCAGACGTGTGTGTGTGTGTGTGTGTGACTGGTCAGTGAGTGACTGAACGTCTTTGAGCTGCTTCAGTCATTCGTCAAGCGGGAATGAAGTCAACCGTTTATATCAGCCAGTTAGGCCAATGTCAAGACTTTTTAGATGAGTTTATGTTAAGTTTCGGTCTGTGGAGGTGCAGCGTTTTTCTCCTCTTGCCACCTGCTCTCTGGCATCTTGTTTTTGTCTTCCACTGTCTCTGTGTTGCTCTCTCTCTTCTCCCATTCTCCTCCCCTCCCTTTAAATCTTCTTCTATTTTTCCTACTACAGTTTGTTCCTGTCTTCCCTGTTGCATGTATTTTTTTTACAATTTCCAAATATTCTGACTGTGGACGGTAGTCAAATTCACAGACGGCATCGTCTTTAAGGAGAATTATTTGAACTGTGAATATTGTTTGTGCGTCGATGTGTTTACGTTTCACTCCTGACTTGTCCTGCGTGTCTTCATTCTCTGCAGGTCTGGTTTGCATGAAGTCCAGCACGTCTGTGGTGGAGCTGGTGATGCTGCTCTGTTCTCAGGTCAGTTGGCTCCTAAACACTCCCCTCTATCTCCATATTATCTCAAGCACAATTGGTCTAAACTAAAATTAACAATTTGTTACTGGTTCATGTTCATTTTCTAATTATCCTCAATAATAGCCCAGATTAAAAGCATTAAAAAAAGCATTATTGATCCATCTTTTGCAGCAGGGTCAAGTTTACAATGAGTGCATTGCGGATGTAATACAATATGAGTTTGTGCATATAAAGCGTGGTTTATCCTATTTTTCTACAGGCCACAAAAAACTTTTTCATTTTCATTTTTGTCACTTGTCACGTTGGCATAAACATGTCCTATATCTGGGTTTTAAAAATGTAAATTTCCAAATCTCAGCTGGGCTGAGCCGCAGTGTCCCTCGGATCATTTATTTGTAAATCATTGCATTCAAAGCCATTACCCTCTCTCTCTAAATGAGCCTTGAAGGAACAACAGCAGAAGCACTCACCATTTCACAGCTTTCTCCCGGTGATGTAGGTGACCAGCTGAGTGTGTCGTCCAGCTCTTAAATTTAGAGACGCTCATTTCGCTCCTCAGACTCTTTTATATCCTCCACTTTACACCAAAGTCTCGTCTGGTCCTTCTCCGTCTCTTCCGTCCTCCTCCATCTTCAGATGTCTCTGCTTTTCCCAACCTCTCAACGCGGTCTTTCACTGTCCACTGCTTTCATCTTCCCACACTTTCAACTCGGCTGTTGCCTCTCACCACTCCCTTTCCTGGGCGGCTGTTCGTCAGCATGTATAGTGTTACCCTCGGCTCCAGTGATTGTCTGACATTAGAGGTTCAGGAAAGCGAACCCGAGTCCAGATATTGATTGTGGGGATGGGTGGATGTAACAGGAGATGCTCCCATGTGTCCCTGGCAACTCTAAGAGCCAGCTAAGCTAATGGAGCTCTGATACTTTCAGGCTTTTAGCAGCACTCACTTCCTGTTGTCCACTTTCATATGCACAAACGCACCATACGCTCTCTGAATGTTTCATTGTTTTCACCTTTATTTATATGATGTTTGCAAAGAGATTTGTAAGATATAAAAGATGTAGGTTACATGCAATTCCATTAGCTAACAACAACATTAGACTATCAGGAATTACAGTGTTATAATCTGTTATTAATTGACAACAGTTTTCTCATTTTCATCACCCTTTTTTGACAGTGACAGTAACTGGTCTGTGAAAGCTAAAAAAAAATTACATATGATTTCTGCTCTCAAGGTTGAAGCTAAAAAAACAGTAATAAAAATGAACAGTTCCAAAAAGGTAACTAACACATAAAAAACGTATTTGCAGTATTCACACAAATGGCTACGTCCACCATCGAGTTCACGCCACACCACAGTGGCACCAGTTTGTCTCTCGATGCCACTTTCAAGCTCAGGCCTGTCAGAACAGCACCGGTAGCAGAAAAAGGCACAAAAGTGCATTCTTAACAAAGGCAACAAAAGGCCAGAGCATAAAAGCTGAAAAATGACTTCTCAAAAATACAGTATTAATGTGATGTTTTTTCTTCAATCAGGAGTGGCAGAACTCCATTCAGAAGAATGCGGGTCTGGCCTTCATCGAACTCATCAACGAGGGCAGGTAATCCATCAAACAGACTGATTGTAACCTCTCTGTAGTTTCCAGTGATTCACTCCTAAAAGCAAACACTGTTATCAGTGCTTAACAACTAATGGAAGAGCCCTAATGAGAACCTTGTGGGGAAAATTGCACACTGCCATGTGTGTTCAGTAGGAAGTCTGATCATTAGAGTACAATTAGGTTTATTGCTGATTTGTGCTGGCCTATTTTCAGGGCCTGTAATTTGTTTTTTTATGCATCTTAAGTGTTTACGGCAGTGTTGGTACTGAACTTAATTCAAATAGAAATAAGAGACAGTTGGGTGAATTAACACTCCTTCACCCTTACATTCACTCTTCAGCTTTAATGGCTTCATAGTATAGATTTCAGTTCATTCTGACACGTTTTATGCAGTAGTTGTTTCTTTTTTTTTTTCTTCCCAAACAGTATTCTAATAATTTCCCTCCTCAGGCTCCTGTGTCACGCCATGAAGGATCACATTGTGCGTGTTGCCAATGAAGCAGAGTTCATTCTGAACAGGCAGAGAGCAGAGGATGTTCACAAACACGCTGAGTTTGAGGTAATTCCAGCTTTGTTGTTGATTGTCAACATGTGGATCAGATAGAGATCCCTGTGTCGAAACATGTTAGGATGATGCCATCCCTTAATCCCATCGAATGTACTATGGTTTATATACATTTAAATACATTAAATACACAAAAAATGTTCATTTTGAGAAAGCCTTTGACCAGAAGGCTGGTTTTGAATAGCTAGTATTTGCTTTGTGTACAAAACCAATACTCTTTTAGGCTGAGTTATTGAACACAAATTCTCAAATTGACACTGTTGTCAGTTGTTGGGAACAGAGAAGAATATCTTCCAGTAGACACAGTGTCACAAACTGTTTCATTAGGCAAATGAAGACATGAATGTTGGTTAATGTTGGTTTAGTGCAGCGCTCAGCACGGCTGCCTTGCAAGTACAGAGTCCAGGGTTTAAATCCCAGAGGCACATATCCAAAATGGCTCCTCCCACGTGGCAGCCTGTGAGTTGCCACTACATACTTAATGGCGCCTCCTGTGGCAGCCTGTGCCAGTTGCAAAGATCCACGCTGAGGCTCGGAAGTCCGTGTCTGTCAATCATCAGTATCATCATATCATCAGCGATGGGTTTTATTCATTGTCCTGTTGCTCACTCCCCTCCAGTCCAACTGTGCCCAGTATGCTGCGGACCGAAGGGAAGAGGAGAAAATGTGTGATCACCTCATTAGCGCAGCTAAGCACAGAGATCACGTGACCGCTAATCAGCTGAAACAGAAGATCCTCAACATCCTGACCAATAAGCACGGGGCCTGGGGGACAATGTCGCAGAGGTGAGAGGAGCCTGGTGTCGTAATGTAACCGTGGGACAAATCCCAGATCGTTGTTATGCAGGGCGTCGTTGACAGGAGGGATTACTCCGCTTGAGTGCTCCCATAAAAACGTGTCTGGCATGTAATGAAGCAGCGTATCAGCACGTGCAGTGATTATCAAGGCCGCAGCAGCGGTGGCGGCGGCGGCCTCCATCAGACACGTATGCTATCACTGTGACTAATTACCTCTATATATACATTATTAGTGATTTGTGTGAATATGGTAAAAGTCACACTGTGTAACAATGGATGAATTACTGTGGGAATTGATACACACCGGGGCGTTGTTCGAGTCATAAATTCAGTGCTGACAAATCTCGCAGAAAGAAAAGAAAAAAAAAATCTAAATTTTTGTAAACCTAATGTGTTCGTAGTCAGTGCTGTGATGCAGCCAGACTCAATAACAATGCTATGCAAAGCAGGGTTTACTGCTACAGCTGCCCGGTGGCTGCATGAGACAGATGGGTGTGTTTCATACACACATCACCTCCCTGAGCGCTTGCTGCTCAGATCTGCCCCCTGGTGAGCAGCTGTCATTTAGTTTTTTGCAGCAGCTGACGCTTGTCTCCCACAGTGTGCCGCTGATAACGGAATGAAGCAGAAGAGTTTAGCAGAATATCCAGGCAGTCAATAAAACATTGTTGCATCACAATAGGGAAGAATTATGGTAGATTTGGGGATTTAGATATTGATTTTTGCTTAATTAGTTTGACAAAATTCATCAAATGGAAATGCTTTCAAGCTGAATATTTTTTTTATTATCCGCTCCTGTTAGTTTTAACTTTGCTCTTGAGTGGGTTTGAGCACACGTTGATGCTGCCTGACATGTGAACATCTATCTAGAGGTAGTCCTACACTGGTGGTGACACTAAGTCACCCTGTTATACTTCCCTATAACTGTCTCATTGTGGGGACGGTGTTCTTTGTGTTATATTCCTCTCCCTTCCATATAATAAAATAGTCCACATCTATTTCAGCTTGAAATTGAACAAATGATAGACCAACAACCCTTGAGCTAAAAAGACATTGGTTTGACTGTACAGCCTGGAGACTTGTGCAGTCCATTACACAGAGACATTTGTCTCTGCTGTAAATGAGTTGTTGTATCTACATTGCCAAGCCTTAACTCTCCTCCTTTTTTGGTTCTTAGTCAACTGCATGACTTCTGGCGTCTGGACTACTGGGAGGACGACCTGAGGAGGAGACGAAGGTTTGTACGAAATGCCTTTGGATCCACTCACGCTGATGTATCGCTCAAAGCCCTGGAGGAATATGGTGCGTGATGTAAATGATTGCAAATGCGTTACATTTTTCCTTGTCAGATGTTTGGCCACATAATGACTAGTATTCAAACTAAAACACACAGGGACAGAAGAAGAAGAAGAAGAAGAGGGAGTCAGGTCCAAGACTTTCCGCAGCCAGTCTGTGGTCGCCCAGAACCCTGAGGCGGAGCTGATGCTGGAGGGAGACGATGACGCCGTCAGTCTGCTGCAGGAAAAAGAGATCGACAACCTTGCAGGTAACACGGCGGCGTGGACGTGCACACCTTCAGACACTACGTTACACTACAACCTAACAACAGACCGTGTACTGTATGACTCTCATTTGTAGTTCGTTTTTGCCCAAGACTTTTTATCTCCAAAGGCAAGTTTGACATTTGAAAGTTTCTCAGCTTCTTTAACTGAGCAGCTGACTCACCGGATGTTAATGGAATAAATTACTAAAAACTTTTCCGCAAATCACTCCAGATATTCGTACAAATTCAGATTGTTTTCTCTGACTTACACCGTTGGCCATGTGAAAGAAAAGGTTGTTGCCATCTGTCGTTAGTCTTCTCCTCTTTGAAAAGACATAATATCAATTCAAACGCACTGTTTAGAACCAGACAATGACGCAGAATGAAGATGGTGTTGATTGGATAGAAAACATTTGCTAATTCAACATACTTTTTAATTAGCTCCAAAACTTTTCTTTGCAAATAGACGCCTCATCCGCTTCTTAGACATGGTCGACGGCTTCATAGAAGTAGAAGAACCAAAGATATAATCAAAACTTACTAACATAAAACTGCCTTTCCTGCTGCTCTGTGTGCCTTTAAATGATCTGTTCTGTGTGGAACCCGCCGATAACAGTTGTGTATAATGAGATTTTCACTGCCTTGAAGACATCGCTGCCTACCTGTGGTTTCCTCAAGTATTCCCTGTCCCTCTAGGACCTGTGGTTCTGAGCACTCCCGCTCAGTTGGTAGCTCCGGTGGTTGTGGCTCGAGGAACTCTGTCCATCACAACGACAGAAATCTACTTTGAGGTGGACGAAGAAGATCCCACGTTCAAGAAGATGGATGCCAAAGTAAGGGCCGAGCGACCGTAGGCATTTTCTGTTCTCCAGGAGAAAATAGTTTGACTGAACAGATTTGATAATGTGTTCTTTTAATGGCCGTCTGCTGTCATCAGGTACTGGCCTACTCAGAGGGTCTGCATGGCAAATGGATGTTCAGTGAGATCAGAGCTGTGTTTTCCAGACGATACCTGCTGCAAAATGTAGGACTCGAAGTTTTCATGGCCAACAGAAGTAAGTCTGAAGATTTGTCACCATTTAGCTACCGTTAAAGTAGGCATTGTACTGCATCCCCATTGATGATCCACTTTGATAAACACTTGATGAACATGATCCATCACTAATTAGCTCAATAACAGTGTTTGTCATCAGTTGATGCCCAAATGCTACAGTATAAAAATGAATGGTTCCTAGAAAGGTCAAGCTTGTTTACATTGTCTGATGTATTTCGTTGAGCAATATATCCTCATCCATCAAAAGTGAATGCATTTCACAGCTTCACCACGTGAATACACATGATTTAATTGCCCTAAATGTAAACTTATTCTTTTTCTGCCCCACTAGGGCATTTTAATTATTATCTTTGATTGGTGATGACAAAAACAAACTCTTTCCAACATTGTTATTTTGAAGTGTTGAAAACATCAAGCCACCATTTCTATTATTTTTTAAGCATTTAATTTATGAAATGACTGTTGAACTAGAGCCTAATCAGCAGCTTTATTAATCATAAAAGGAAACATAGAACGAGCCCAATTAATGAAGCACTACAAAAACAGATGAATGGTGAGAGGAACACTTGAAACCAAATACGTGTTGTGGTTTTTTATTACGAAGAGACTCTGTGGAGTTTTGACCTACTTTTATTCCAACTACTAAAATATGGTAAAAAGATATATATTATAAAGATATTTCTGTAATATTGAAACTAATTTAATTAGAAGATCTGTATGTCCACGGTTACCCAGTTACATAACCAACCCAACTAAGGCACTTGTTATATACTGAGGAAATGTGTTCAAATATAGTGCCACATAATAGTTTCATCATTCATTTTGACAGTATGATTTTTGGCTTCTCGTATAAAAAGTTTGGACGTCCCTTTAACAGGGCAAAGTTTCAGGTTTACAAAGGATTGAGGCAATTTATTTATTTTATGTTGTCTCTTCTTTTCCCCAGCATCCGTGATGTTCAACTTCCCTGACCAGGCCACAGTTAAGAGGGTGGTTTACAGCCTGCCCCGGGTGGGAGTGGGAACGAGTTACGGTCTCCCCCAGGCCAGGTAAGTGTTGGTCCCCGCTGGTCGCAGTCGGCTACAAAAGACTGTTAAAGACAGATTTTTGTGTCTTCTGAAGTATCTAGGATTTCATTCCTGGTGTGTGTATTATTTATGTATATGGGTGTGTGTTTCTGCAGGCGGATTTCTCTGGCCACCCCTCGTCAGCTGTTCAAGTCGTCCAACATGACGCAGCGCTGGCAGAGGAGAGAGATCTCCAACTTTGAGTACCTCATGTTCCTCAACACCATTGCAGGTGAAGACCAAGTCAAATATGACTCTAAATAATTGAGTCAACAATGGAACTAGACATGGGGATGTATTATTTGTTCTTTGCATTTAAATTATTGCTATATTTTAATTTGGCCAAATAATTTGTTTCCTTTAATGAAAATATTATATATAATGTTATTTTTAACAACAGCCAAATCCCAAAGTATGCCATTTCCTGTAGAGGCTTAGCCTATGATTTCCGACCAACTATTTTCCATCCTGTGTCCCTGCAGGGAGGACCTACAATGATCTGAACCAGTATCCCATCTTCCCCTGGGTCTTGACCAACTACGACTCAGAAGAACTCGATCTCACTCTACCTGGAAACTTTAGAGACCTCTCAAAGGTTAGAGATCCTTCTGTTTCTACGCCTGTTTTTTTTTAACGTTTCCCAGACACTTACAATTTCTTACGTATTTTTATCTTTTCAGCCAATCGGTGCACTGAATCCCAAACGGGCAGCATTCTATGCAGAGCGCTACGAAACCTGGGACGATGACAGCACGCCCTCTCACCACTATACTACGTTATACTCCACCTCTCATTCAACACTGATGTGGATGCTTAGAATAGTAAGAACCCATTTGAGACGCATAAAAACGAAGCCATGTTGAAGCTTTGAAAGTAGGGCAGCAGCCTGAGGCTTCCTGTGGAATTTAACTTCCTGTACTCGTACCTGCAGGAGCCGTTCACCACATTTTTCCTCAACGCCAACGACCGGAAGTTTGACCATCCCGAAAGAGCTTTCTCCGGCATTGGCCGCGCGTGGAGGAACTGTCAGAGGGACACAGCTGACGTCAAGGTGAGTATTCCAAAATAATATTAATAATACTGCTGCATTGTTGAAACAAATATTGAAATCCACCTGGGTCCATCAGGAGCTAATCCCAGAGTTCTACTACTTGCCCGAGATGTTCGTCAACAGTAACGAGTACGAGCTCGGGGTTCGTGAAGACGGCGTTCCTGTGTGTGACGTGGAGCTTCCCGCCTGGGCCAAGAAACCGGAAGATTTTGTCAGAATCAACCGGATGGTGAGGGATTCTAGATGAATGCATTTAAATGAACATGCCTCAGATTTTCTTTTTAAATCCAACATGAGTACGTGTAACCAAAGTAAGGTCAACAGAGGTCAACACCCTGGAGCCCAGACTCTAACTGAAATGTCCACCACTGTCTCTGCTCCTGATCAGGCTCTGGAAAGCGAGTTTGTGTCGTGCCAGCTTCACCAGTGGATCGATCTAATATTCGGCTACAAGCAGCGAGGGCCAGAGGCGGTCAGAGCTCTCAACGTCTTCAACTTCTTGTCCTACGAGGGAGCCGTCAACTTGGACAATTTGGAGGCTGCGCAGCGAGAGGTCGGTATTAAACACAACTTTCATTTTTGGCTGTAACTACATTCGAGGCTGCAGTTGTACAGCAACACAGCTGTAACCAAAGAAGGAAACAAGACATGGATTATAGCAAGCAATTTTTACAAGTAGCAACAACAACAAAATCTGATGAATTTGAAGTTCACATAAATTGAACCTATTTCGATGATTACATTTTGCTAGTTGTAAAATAAACACACAAAAAAATTCTACAAAACTTTAATTTCAGGCTGTTTTGTTACATAAACATTGGATAAAAAAAGATGAAACTTAATCCTGGACTGAAATAATCTTAGAATCTATTAACATTTTTTGTCAAGGCCTGGTTGTGAGCTGGTCCTGACCCCTCCCCCCTACCCTCATGACTCTAAAAACAGCCTACTTTTGTATGTTTGTTTGGGGATTTTTACATAATCTACTTACAAAGGTACAGCTCGAACTGAGGTCAAAACACTTTGGTCAGATTAACGAGTACTAAATTCCAAGAGCTTTAGTTTCGACCCTCAGCAGAAACAAAACAATTGTTCAGCCGTGTCTGTGGTTCGATTCCAGCGTTCTGGTTCTTGACTGATCTGCAGTGGTTCAGTGTTGTCTCTGTGATTCCTCTAGGTTATGGAGGCTCAGATTCAGCTGTATGGTCAGATCCCCTCCCAGCTGCTGATAGAGCCACACCCACCACGCTCCTCTGCAATGCACCTGGTAAGACTACGACGATTTACCAAGGCTGGTTGTCAGCTTTGGAGTACCAAGCAGAAGGTTCTGGGTTTGATTCCTTCCAAACCTTTATCACAGATCGGACATTTGATGTAAAAACTCAGCAGAAACTCTACGCTGTGACGAATACAGAAAAAAAGTTCATCTTATTTACACCATCTCCAATGTGCACTAGCAGGGCTGTCAAACTAAGGTTTGAACCTCCAGTGCAGCATTTGGGAATTCTATACTCTCCCAGTGGTTCCCAACCTTTTTTGGGGTCATGACCCCATTTTGACATCCCAAATTTCTGGCGACCACAGAGACATTTTTTTCAATGAAGATACCCCAGCTCAGATAAGTGTTTTCAACACTTATCGTCCTTATTTTAGGAATGATAATATTTAGTGACTGTGATTTTTTACATTACGTACAACAGTAGGGTATGTAATGGTATTTGTGAACCTAGTCCTTCCCATGTCGTAGCCTGTCACACTCCCTGCTCCTCTCAGCAGTACGAGGCCTTGGTGTCTCCACACCTGAGTCCTTCTTGTCCACCCACATCTGTGAGTCCTGATCCCAGACCAAGCAGAGCCTCCATCTGCTCTGCTGGGCTCAGAGCCACCCTCAGTGTGTGCACCTGCTCTGACCCTGTGCTCCCACTAATATACACTCTCCCTTCCCTTCCTCTCTCCCATCTGTTCTGTCTCTCCCCTCTTCCCTCCATCCTCCTCCACCCGTCCCTCCCTCTCCCTCTCCCTCTCCCTCTCTCTCTCTGTCTGTCTCACCAGTGTTTCCTTCCCCAGAGTCCTCTGATGTTTAAGGATCAGATGCAGCAGGATGTCATCATGGTGCTCAAGTTTCCCTCCAACTCCCCTGTCACACATGTTGCGGCCAACACGCTCCCTCACCTCAGCATACCAGCAGCCGTCACCGTTACCTGTAGTCGGCTGTTTGCAGTCAACCGCTGGCACAACACCGTCGGTGAGTGTTCAGGGAGTTGTTAGCGACGGTGAGGGTTGACTCAGGTTATCTGTCCTGCTGGAGAAGGGTAACGAATATATTGTTCTAAAAGTGACGTTTTACAGTTTTACGCTTATTTTTTTAGTTCTTTCTTATTGTGTTGTATTTCTGTCTCGCTTTCAAATTTAATGGTAAGTGGTTTAGCATATTGCTACCCTCCCCCCTCCCCTCTGTTCTGCCTCCCCCCTCTCCCCTCCATCCTCCTCCACCCGTCCCTCCCTCTCCCTCTCCCTCTCTCTCTCTGTCTGTCTCACCAGTGTTTCCTTCCCCAGAGTCCTCTGATGTTTAAGGATCAGATGCAGCAGGATGTCATCATGGTGCTCAAGTTTCCCTCCAACTCCCCTGTCACACATGTTGCGGCCAACACGCTCCCTCACCTCAGCATACCAGCAGCCGTCACCGTTACCTGTAGTCGGCTGTTTGCAGTCAACCGCTGGCACAACACCGTCGGTGAGTGTTCAGGGAGTTGTTAGCGACGGTGAGGGTTGACTCAGGTTATCTGTCCTGCTGGAGAAGGGTAACGAATATATTGTTCTAAAAGTGACGTTTTACAGTTTTACGCTTATTTTTTTAGTTCTTTCTTATTGTGTTGTATTTCTGTCTCGCTTTCAAATTTAATGGTAAGTGGTTTAGCATATTGCTAATTCAAGTGCTGTCCTTTCTGAGAGCCAATCACATTTACATGTGCTGACCGCCCTAAAACACAGTGAAGATAAGGTAAACAGCTTCCTGTTCACCTCTCGCTCCACAAATAGGTGGCTGGGGGGCTGTGTTCAGACTGCGGGCCGACATTTAAGGACAACTGCAGTAGATGAAAGCAGGAGAGGAACTAAATTTGTGTTCTGTGGCCTTTCCACCTAAAAGAATACAATATATTCCCGGCTCTATTATTCATGTGGTTTTTAGGGCAGCTGCTGTCTGACGGACGCTCGGAAAATAAATACATTTTTATAAGCTGTTAATAGAACTCCAAAAGAAAAGCTAAAGATTTAGATAACACACTGGTTCAGCTTTTGTAATAAGTTGTTTTGATGAGATAGTGAAGAATAAAGGAAAAGTTAATACAGTTACAGAAATTATCTGATATCCTCATTCCCAGGAGGAGGAAATGATAGATTATTTCACCTCTATTATTCATATATTCTTCCCTAAACGACTTCCAACAGACTTTGTGTATTTGCACAGTAAATTGCATCATACATCATGAATAGAGCGCTCATGAATCAACAAGCTTTGGCCTAAAACGTGTACGAGTCAGAGCTGCCGTCAAGGCCCAGATCCAGTTCTTAAAGTTAAAAACAAAGTCAGTAGAAGATGTATTTATAGTAACTACTGTCACTGCACAACAATACATCACTGCATTTCTTTTTAATCGACACCTTTTGACCAGTTCATGGACGTTATGTCTATAAGTCGTCTCAGTCAGGTGTTGTTTGTTGTTTTTTAGGTTTTCCTCTGTGTTTCTGTTATCAATTATAAGAGTCGCTGTTGTTGTGATCAGTTCTGTGCCCACATCCTGCATGTTGGCATAGAAGTTTTCTCTAATTATAGCCTTAATTAACCCTGTTAATTGCTTCATTAGCAGAGCAGACCAAGTGTAATTAACTTTGCTGAAGTGATTACTGAGGGTCATGACGGAAATGAGATTTCTTGATTAATGCATCACTGGGTTCTTATTTTTAAATTGTTTTGGTTTTTTTAAGATAAGTCAGAAAACAACCCCTTCAACCCATTCTTTACAACTGACTGTTCAATGACCTACAATATGGTGTGTTTTTGTTGTAATATTTGATTTTTCTACCCATCAGGCCTGCGGGGAGCACCTGGATACTCTCTTGAACAGGCTCATCACCTGCCCATTGAGATGGATCCTCTCATAGGTCAGTACTTCAACGTCCCCTCGGCAGATTTACTGATGTCACAGTGGCACAGTCAGCACGGACGAAGATGCCTCATTATGACACACAATTAT
The DNA here is from genome assembly GCF_000523025.1 of Cynoglossus semilaevis. Taxonomy (NCBI): domain Eukaryota; kingdom Metazoa; phylum Chordata; class Actinopteri; order Pleuronectiformes; family Cynoglossidae; genus Cynoglossus; species Cynoglossus semilaevis. Next base: position 10,201,421 of record NC_024325.1, on the reverse strand, counting down.
ATGCTGTGCTTACTCTTAAGTTTCACTTCCATAAGTTGAAAATGAAAACTGCGGGGGTCACTTTGGGAGTCAATCGATATTTCACATGACGGTCTTCATCGCTGACCTCAGTCACGGAAACCCATTAAAGCTAAGAGCAGAAGGCTTCAACCCCACGGAAACCCATTAAAGCTAAGAGCAGAAGCTAAAGCTAACTCACTCATTAACCTCCAGCTTCTCTATTTGACCCTGCAGCCAATAACTCGGGCGTGAACAAGCGTCAGATCACCGACCTGGTCGACCAGAGCATCCAGATCAACACACACTGCTTTGTGGTCACAGCCGACAATCGCTACATCCTGGTCTGTGGATTCTGGGACAAGAGTTTCCGCGTTTACTCCACTGAAACTGGTGCGTTGTTTCATTGATACGGAATGTTATTGTGATATGAATCACTTACAGTTGTGAGCTGGGTGTTTAGTTGGACTGTATCGTTAATACCATGCTTTAGACATTACCCAGCATGCATTGTAACGTGTATAACTGCAGATGCATTTTTTTTAATGTTCTGTTTTTTAACCTTTCACTCTTTGTCTAAATTGTTTATTTGTAGAAACCTTAATTATTTACCCACAGCATTTTGTTCTAACTTTAATCTGTTTTGTTGCTATTGGGTTTTAAACATGTAAGTTTCAGAAAATATCTTTAATAACTTCAATCTATTTTATCTTTAATTCTAATGCTAAATGCTAAAAAACGTTTGGGCTATATAGGGGTTGGTTTTTTGTCTTTCAATGTTACTTTTTTTATTCTTAGCTTAGCTAGCTTTTGTCAAACATTTATTGTCAAATTTTTCATCTCAACTTAGTTTTGTTGCGTCTCAGACTATTTAAGCTTTTCTTTTTAAACTTTTTTTATACATTATAATCTTTCTATTATATATATATTACATTAATCAAATCTATTTTTGGTAAAATTATATGGAGTTTTCTTTGCTAAAAATGCTAACCATTATGATTTCTACTATATTTTTGAATGTATTTAAAGAGTGTTTTTTTTATCCTGGTCTTTTCCCCTGTCCTTCATCTTTGTCTTTAAAATACTCTAAAGAACAATATTCTGAAAAGAATAGATGAATAATCACAGAGACCTTTCTTCTCTGGTCACTACAGGAAAGCTGACTCAGATTGTTTTCGGCCACTGGGATGTGGTGACTTGTCTGGCCCGGTCCGAGTCCTACATCGGAGGAGACTGTTACATCGTGTCAGGCTCCAGAGATGCCACTCTCCTGCTGTGGTACTGGAGCGGAAGACACCACATCATTGGAGACAACCCTAACAACAGTGAGTGGTTGGCCTCTGTGTGTATGTGTGTGTGTGTGTGTGTGTCTTCTCACCAGAGGTTCACAGCATCACCATCTCTCCTCCAGGTGACTATCCAGCTCCCAGGGCAGTACTAACAGGACATGACCACGAGGTGGTGTGTGTCTCCGTCTGTGCAGAGCTGGGATTGGTCATCAGTGGAGCAAAAGGTTTGTGTGCTTTCCACCTACACTCTCTGGGGGACAGACCCAATCATCCGTTTCTCAAAAGTTTATTTTTCTCTTGTTGAAGAAACAGTACATTAGGAACAAATAGTTCATCAGTCAAACACTGTAAACATTTGGCTCAGGATGAAACTCATTAGTGTTAACCTAAGGTTTTTTATTGGGGTAAATAGGTCTTGAGGCAATTATGTATTCGCCTCAGTGCCTCAGGCTGCTGCATTCCAACTCCGTCCTCAGACAGTGAATACATTGCTAGCTCTACTCTGTCTCTGATCACTTAGTTTAGCCCAATACAACCACTACTACCACCAAGAGTGTAAAATAAAATGAATTATTTATTTAGTAAATTACTTATATTCAATGGAACAATCAGAAAGAAAACAAATACTTGAACATTTGTTGTCACGTTTATATGAAATTAGTGTCAACACAGATACAATACAATACAATACACTAGAGTAA
>NC_024325.1:10166158-10199320 GCF_000523025.1 Cynoglossus semilaevis | reverse complement strand
TAATAAGCGTTTCCTCCTCATCTCTAGACCCATATATTTCTACATTAACCTGACTTTTTTTTCTCTGCCCAGAGGGTCCATGCCTTGTCCACACCATCACAGGGGACCTCCTCCGGGCCCTGGAGGGGCCAGAGCTCTGCCTGCATCCCCGCCTCATCTCAGTGTCCAGCGAAGGCCACTGCATCATTTACTATGAGAGAGGTCACTTCTGCAATTTCAGCATAAATGGAAAACTGCTGGCACAGATGGAGGTCAATGACTCCTCACGGGTAAGTCACTCAAACTGACTGCTCCTTCACCCCAGGTTAACACTGGATCAACAATGCTGTTTCCCGGTGTCTGGAGCTCTGGAGTTTTCCAGCCCGTTTCGACATTCTTCCTGTTTTCCCCCCAGGCAATCCTGTTGAGCAGCGATGGACAGAACCTGGTGACAGGAGGAGATAACGGAGTGGTGGAAGTGTGGCAGGCGTGTGACTTTAAACAGCTTTACATCTACCCAGGGTGTGACGCTGGCATCCGTGCCATGGACCTGTCACATGACCAGAGGTAAAACTAATAGACAGACGTTAGCATTGATATGGTGACAGTTTGTAAACAGCAACAATGGTCAGTGTGATTTCTTTAATTAATCTTTACTCGTGATTAGAGTAAGACTATTTAAACAGATAATTTAAAAAACAAAGTATGGCTCGCAGACAGCATATGGTCCAATTTGTTTTTTTAACCCAGCCCTTTAAATATTATCGTAAATAATTGAAATTATTTAGCTTTTTGACATCACTAGATGGCGCATTCCAGACAAAGTATTGGCATTTTTGCATCCACTACTGCACTACTGTGACTGACACCTTAATGCATTTGAGTCATAAAGTTTAGCTAACATCGGACATTTCAGTCAGAGTTATTACAAATATGGTACAATTAAAGCTAAAAATGTACTAATGATAAAAAGCTCGTAAATCAACTTTTAAAGTTAAAGAAAAACCCTAAATTAAAATGTGTCAATAGTGTTAAGCTGTATGAAAGCTCAAGCTAATTAAGCACTAGAAAAGTTCAGAAAGATAATCAGATAATGTCCTCCACCTTATTGAATTAAAGGCACAGTTCACATTACCCATGTAACTGTTTGCCGCGCTTCTTTGCAGGACACTGATCACCGGCATGGCATCTGGAAGCATTGTTGCATTTAACATAGACTTCAACCGCTGGCACTACGAACACCAGAACAGATACTGAGGAGGACTGCCTGAGGAAGAGGAGGACTGAGAGAAGAAAAGAGCGGGGGGGAAGACGACGACGCGTTCTTCTGTGTATCTGCAGCAGGTACTGAGAGGAACGAGAAGTACCGAATCTTAGGTTCTATTCTGTTAAGATGTTCACTAGATTTGAGGATGCAGCAGTGCTGCGGGAAAATCACCGCCTCTACAGACACATAACACCCCCAAGAACCAGACAAAACCTGCTTTTAGAATAGACAGACAGCAGAATGGGAAAAAAGCAAGTCAGGCAGACCTTATATAGAGGTCCATCATAACTCGTACCACTGCAGGACTGGGGCAGTTGCTGTTAATGGTACGCTTAAAGCTTCACGGCTTCAACCTTGATTTTCTCTTCCTTACCTTGTTTAATTTATTTTCTTGTATACTGAAGAGTTAGGGTTCGTTCTAGCGCCGACATGGGTGGGCTATGAATTCAGACTCCCGTAATGTGACTAAATTATTAAGAAATTGTCCGAATTGAACGAGCCCTTCCCATAACTTAGAGCCTGGTGCTATTGGCTTGATCCGAAATTGACCTTTGAAAAAAAAAAAAACGCCTTTGGTATGATTTTATCTTAGTGATAAAGTTTGATTTTTTTTTTTTTTTATTTGACTTTTTTCTGTTCTCCAAAACAGGTTACATTTTTTTATGAGATTTTGCTTCCATCATGGTCTTCATTCTTTCCTTTCACTTTTAATTTATTATTATTGACTTGGCGTATGTAAAATAATGTGTAATAATTATTATAATGTCTACAAGGCTGATGGTAATAATGGCAGTGTCATGGATGGTAATTGTTCTGCCAGAGATGGTAAAGATAGGTCTAAAGAACCGGTGCCACCGTGGACGACAACCACAAGACTGACATGATTTTTCTTTGTATATTTGGTGATTGTTTTGTCAAATATGTACATATAGTCTCTGTTCAGGCTCGACGGGCGACTTTAATCAGCTGAATAAGACTGAGACCGCAACGGAAAACCTTCACTTACCCACGTTTGTTAATTATTTAAAAAAGAGAATCAAATTAATGTAAAAGTTTGTTTTGTATTTGCACTTTGCACCAATCACATATCATTATTTATTCGCTTGGTTCTTTCTGGTCAGCTGCCATTTGGTTTAGGTCCCTTTTTTCCCACCCCGGACGGGGTTATTTGTGCATTGATGTTTGTATTTAAAATGTTGAGCTCATGTGTGATTATTAAGTTTTACAACCTCACCGTTGTAAGCAATATCATGATTCTGTAGCTGATAGAGGTGGGACGCCCGGGGGAGGGCGACGGGGGTGAAGTGGTGAGACGTTACGTATGTGTGAAGCCATCTTGATCAAATCCGCACATGCACATACTCTATCGACAGGTTCAACTTACGTATCCAAAAAAAAAAGGTTAAATATTTTTGGATCTATGAAACCCTTAAAAAAACTATTGTATTCATGTTTTATTGCAAAGATGTAAAATATGACATGTGTGAGTTGAAGAAAAATCATGATAAGAAAAATAAAATATGCAAAGAATTTCATGACTTGACTTTTCTTTTGTTACATGTGGTTCTTTCACCTTTCTCACATTTTTACTTCGGTCTGACCAACATTTATTTTAAATCATTGCTACTTTTAATGTAATGTGACTAACAGTGGTTCTTAACTGAGAAAGTCTGTGGATTAATAATTTATTCAAGTCTTCTGTTATATATAGATGTGTATTTAATCCACATGTAGTACCTCAGCCAACCAGTAGAGTTCAGAGCATTTTAGATAAAACTCCTAATTTCCTCCAGTCACACCCAGGAAGTGATTACAGGGACACCTGTCAGGCCACGCCCCTTCAACACAGGAGTCAAGATGGCCGCCAGCTGGGTTAACTGTAAGTAGATGTTTTTTTGTTTAGTTTCTTTGTTAAAAACATTCACTGCACTTCACCTCTTTGTTCTATAACTTAAGTCACACTGTGTATCTTTTGTCACATGTGAAGCATGTAGAAAGCAGGAGGTAAACGTTACTTTTCAAGACTTTAAAATGCTTACACTGTTAGCTCATGACTTAAACAGTTTGGAACTAGCATGAAGACAACAACAACAACAAGAATGTTGCTGTTTGGACAGTACCTAAGACCCAGTTTTAATGAAACTGTATTCCTATGTTGCTTTGCTAAGTAGAAAATGCATTTGATAACTGGGTTTTAACAGGAAACAAGCAAAATGTTACTTACATTTAACTTAATGTATTTTACAAGGAAATATTTTCCGTTAAACAAAAGTTTCAGTGGGAACATTGTTCGAGAGTTAGGCTTGTTGTGGTTGTTAGAGTGTGACTGGACAAAAACCAAATTGTCAAAACTGTGGGACACACTTCTGAGGCACAACCTATTGTTTTAGAACCTGCCCTGATTGAGGTTTATGATCATTTGGCGTGGTTTTACAGACAAATCCATAATCAACACACACAACTGGTTCTGAATGTGTCACATTTCAATGCCACTGCCACACAAAAACATCTCACAGTATTTTATTTAAATTAACTTTGAGCACAACAGTACATGACAGCGGCTTGACCTTGGAATACAACCCGAATTCTGACAGCGGCTCAGAGCTGCCATGCTTCACTCACTGTGGAGGCAGCCATCAGAGCTGACAGGCAGGAGAAGGTAATCCGTTACGCTGGCAGGGGCTGTCTTTCAGGAGCAGGATTTAATCTTGTAGCATCTGACACTTTTGACCTTGCCTGAGTGCTGCTGCCGTCACCGGCTGTTCCTGTCTCACCTTCGGTTCCACATCGCCGTGTCTGCCTTTTCCCGTATGAAAACCTATCCCCACATCATCTTAGATGTCGGCAGCAGGTTTGGTTTTCACACGCTTCTCAGAAAAGGGCATGCATTTCTGTAAGAGGTGATGATCGTCAGGGTTATAAAGCATGCTGTTCATTTAGCAGGCAAGTCAAAAGGTCAGAAGACAAAAGATACTGTTAATAAATATTTCTGATTTAGAAAAATTAAATTTCTCCAGCTTCTCAAACAGCTGAACAATTAAAAAAATTAAATTGGAGCAAAAATTAAATTGGAGCAAACATTACAATTTTAACCAAACTTTAATGAAAGCCTGTTTAAAAAAAATACAGTAATTTTGCCAAGGCTCCATCTGAGTTTTTTCCTCCATTAAATTTAAAAGAAGATTCAATAAAAACACAACCTCAGCTCATAGTCAAGGCAAAGAAGCAGTTTGAGACATTGACATTGTTAATGACGTCCCCTAGAATTCTACATGGAAGAAATTCTTTGATTGAAAATGCTTGCAGGGCTGTTTAGATTAATGGTGGTTTTATTGTCATATATACATATTTTTTTCCAATTTGTGTTGAAATAATTTGACCAAAATCTTTGGGAGAATTTTGTATTTAGTATTATTTTTTTCATAGATCATACATACAATAGGCATGGGACATAACTACAGAATGTTCCACTGGTTTCAGGTAGAGTAAACTATGTACTGTACTAACCAGGGAGGTGTATGGAAAAATACGTTTTAAATTCTTTATTATGTAAAGTAAAACACTATTTAAAGTAAAATGAAAAAAGTAAATTAGACAGGATTTATTTTTTTACTCTACCTATTGTCCTTTAATTTGTGCTGTGAATTTCACAATATACAGGTTCTGTTGAAAATACCAAAGACCTAAGACTCACGGACCATAAATACATATTTCCAAGGTTTGAAAAGTGTTCCCATAGTTTTGTGCAGTTTTCATCAAAGTATTGTAATAATGTCACACTACTGCGTGGATGAACCCCCCCACCCCACAAGACTGATTGTTTTCTTCATTAGTGGTTATAGATTGTCAATTTAAGGCAGCTGCTTATCTTTCTACTCAGCTTCACAGTCTGTGTGTGTTGGTGTGTTTGTGTGTGATCGTCATAGAGTATATATTTACAGTAAATCCTCAGTTGAGACCTTTACAGTTGTTACTTCTACAGTTGTGCTTATGTATTTGGCAACATTTTTTGGCCATTTTTTGAACAGTGGCTTCATGCAGTCAAGGTAACGCTGTATAAAAATATCTAATCAACCCTTAACATTGTGTGGGATGAAGCTTCAAGCTTCAGTTTTCCTTAATATTAAGGTTTTTTTAAGGACTTCACAGTTTAAGACTAGTTACCTTCTATTGTAAACATGGTACATTACACAGGAGACATAGATCTTTTTTCTCTCAAATGCCACAATGTGGAGCTGTGGAGCCTATCTGACCTCACATACAGTATGTTCATGATTGCCTGCCCAACATGTCCTTAAGTCCACGTGATCCAGATCATTTATGTCTCTCAGGTGGACAGTGTGGAGATAGTGGACCTCTGAGAGGAGATGCTACAAATCTCCATGTTGGTGAAGGAGCTTCCTCCTTCGCTGCTGAAGTCGGGGACAGAGGAGGAGGAGGAGATGATGTTCTTCAGCCTGTGGAGGGAGATGATGAGCAGTGTCAGCAGAAACACCAGCAGGCCGAGGAAGAGCCAGACGTAGACGTAGACATTGCCAGTACGCCCTGGTGAGGATGCGGCGGCAGAGGTGGAGGAGGACGTCGGGGAGAAACGTAAGAAGGTCTCATTATCAGCTGGAGACAATCCAGTGTCATTATGGTCCACCAGGGAAATGTCCATCACAGACATTCTGAATGATGCTCTGTAAGATAACGAAAACCAAGTCAACCCAAGACCTGGAAGAAAGCATAATAATAATAATAATAATAATAATAGACATTTGCTGCTGAATTTAATTTTGAGCCATTGTGACTGACTGACCAAGCTGAGCTGAGCAACAGCAACAGCAGGGGGAGTGCTTGCCTCACTGAAGCTCTGCCTGGTTTGGCACCAGCGGCTTGTTTGCGCATCAGAATGTGATGAAATCCCACTCTTCATTATCATCTCAAATGATAAAAACAGTTTCAAATTATTAATAGACCACGAAGGTGACTGTGAATACAGAACCAGTCTCTGTTCATTCACAGCCCTGAATGTGGGAGCGTGACAGTGACAGTATGAGGAGAGAGAGAAGCTCTTCAGTATTTCACTCAGGTCAGACTGGTGTCTTGACTTGATCAGTCACAGAGAAGATAGGACACTTCAAAGAGAGAAATAATTGACCATGACCAGAATGAAAGAAAGAGGTCAGAACACACACACACACACACACACGTGCAGATGGAGTCCAGACCTCACAGTTCTGTCTTCTCACCTGCCTGCCACTCTGTCCAGTGTGTGGTTATGCATTACACATGCGTGTGTGCACTTGGCTGATCACTTTACATTCATAGGGAACCAACAAACTCTAAGCCACACACTTTGAGCCTATAATTTTGGCCTGTGAAATATGTAGAAATAGCTTGAAAAAAATTGAGGATTTGGTTACGGTCTGTGGTAATGCACGACTGATGAATTTAGGTTACTGCTTAACTTATGATTGGCAAGGCATTGCAGGTTAACCTAGACCAGGTGTGGGCGAACCTTTTGACTGGCAGGCCACAGTGGGTCCTAAAATGGGGGGCAGGGTCAGGAGCAGATAGATGGAGGGTTCATGTGAACAAAGATAAATGATATGTAGAAGGATAAAATGCTAAAAATGCTATTTGTTTTTTCTATGCCACCTATTGGGCAAATGTGGGCATTGCAGGGGAAGGCAAACCTATAATGATAATATAAATTGATAATATAATTTGGACAAGTTTGGCGGGCTGGATTAAAAAGCCAAAGAGGCCACATCCAGCCCTCGGGGCATAGTTTGCCCATGCCTGACCTTAAACCTACTGAATAGCAGACAAGAATCCAACCACTTCTCCACCGTCACCTTCTGAACCATTGATCTTACAGTCAGTTATTTGTCCAGTCCTTCAAAAAACAAAACAAAACTGACAACGGTTTCATTTGTTTTAAATTGAAGTCATTATAGTGATTTTTTTTGCGACAGGCCTGCACCAGTGAGACTCTATCAATTCTCATGACTGGACCAAAACAAACATTATTGTTCTGGAACTCTTGCCTTGCTGCTCTGTCACTGAACTACTTTGTGCTGAGCTCTAAATTAGTTTCCCTCTGGATAGTGCTGCTCACAACAACTTTGCTCTGTCTAATTTACAGCTTACTGCTCCTTCAGGTCCACACGCAGCGTAATGAGGAGCAACGACTTACTGTAGTCCTGACTCTGTGTGACTCTATATTCTGCTGTCCAACCTGTTTTCTCTTGCAGGTGATTCAGATGTTTACATTTTACTTTTAGAGCTGGCTTACTGGATTACTTTTTTTTTTTTAGCTGTAACAAGTTATTTATTTCTTTATGCTTTGCACAAATTAGCTTTTTAAAGCTACAGTCCCTTTACCCTGTACTACGTCTCAGTGAATAATGTCAATGAATAATTATGAAAAATGGGGAAACACAAGTACCAATGACTGTACTAATACCTGCCACCTGTATTTGAATGTAGTATCGGGCCTGATACTGCATTCAAATACAGTACTCACTCGTACCCAAAAACTGTTCCAAACCAGCTCGTTAGTGTCCCCTAATGGCGTTTAATCGCATCCAGCTGTGCATCGTTAAGCCACTGTCAATTGCTATGTATGACATGCGCTAACAGCTCTGTTCAGGTGGCTGTGTTACCTTTGCAGAAAGGTAAGCCTTTCAATTCTGACTGTAAATGGCTGTAAGTATTTTTTTTTGGCGTGTATTGGTACTGGTACTCAATAACAGCTAGTAGACAAGCACTGAAGTACTGCGGTTTTATAAATAATCAACGTTGCAGTAATTACATATAATTCTGATTCCATCACCTCGACTTATTGTGTTCCCCGTCCACTTGCCCATTACTTACATACGGACATTTGCATTGAGCCCACATGTAATTACATGTAACCTGTAAACAGGGATGTATGAGTGTTAAGTGGGCGCTCACTTCACACCCACACGTACCAACACTGTACATTAACCATGTTTACCTTGTGCTTGCTCAGAATTGTCAACCATGGGTTTTGCTTGTCAAAAGAAGAAGCTTCATCTTCATCTCACAGATTATCTCTCTCTCATCTCGTCTTCTCATCGCTCTCCTTAATGATGTGTTGTTTTGAGATCTTTTAAGAGAGCGTTCATTGTGAGCAGAACAGGCTAATAATTGTGCTTAATGATGCTTTTTGTATCCAGGCAACGTGGTACATTTGGTTCATTTTTTTTTTTCACCAGCTAATCTACTTGAAAAGGCCAGGCCGTGCTGCCCCACTGAGGCTGAAGAGGTCAGACGTACGCATCCACTCCCACGGCCACCTACGGATCATAAATACCATTTCTTCAAGGAGAGCTGTGAGTATAATACAGAGAGCATGGAGGAAAGGGGAAGGGCTGTGCATCTTTATGAAGGCAAATTATTTTTAAGAAATTTAATATTTGTCTTTTTTCAGCTGAAAAATGTCTCTTGGACGTGTTTCAATTATGTAGTAAGTAAAAAAACAATTTAAGTCTTTTACTCTATGACTGAAATTGATTAATTTGTACTACATTTACATGTTCACACTATCTTTCAAATAATTTAGTTTAATAATTTTAATTTACTTTGTCTTTCATTCAGCCTGTTCTTATAATTTAACTCATATTTGGCAATTTTTCAGCTAGTCTTAACGTCTCAACATGATAATTAGCATCCTGTGCCTCTTTGTCTAACTTCTGCTGGTTGCTTTTAAGCTCCCAGTTTGATGGCTTTGGTAAGATGGATGCAAATACCATCATTATGAAACATGATCCAAAACAACCGGAGTGAAAGAATCTTGTACTGAAAGCCGGAGGAGTCGAGTCATGAGACAAAGCCTTCGTTTGCTAAGACTTGTCAGGCTGTACGTCTGTATTTGGACCAGTATGTCCTGCAGCAGTATGTTGTCATCCTCACTGCTTCCTCTTGTCCTGATTGATTGAGCCGCTGTAATTCACTCGACAAAATATCTTCTCTGCTGATGATGCAGCATGTTGAGCCACAAACTCCTCCTGAGACTCTGTGCTCCAGGGCTTCTCCTGCTCCTCTTTCCCGGTCTGTTCACACCATCCCTCTTGCTTCTTTGCCACTGTTTTTAGTTGCATTTAAAATGCGCTTGATCTGTTGTTTATATGTACGTCCAGCTTATTGACGATGAGTCACGAATAATCAAGTTTCCAGCCTGGTTCTGAGAAAAACTGTGTACTTCATAAATAATGGACAAGATCCATGTGACGTGAAATGTCATGGCATTTGGGTCTTGGTGTGTGTGGGGGTGCGTGTGGACACTTTGTTTCTGGGGACATGATGCAGGTCCCCACTAAAGTAGAGGACATTGAAGACCAATACGTAGTTTAAGGCTAGGATAAGGATTATGGAAATATTTTGGTTGGATGAGGTTAAGGGAGGTTTTATTCTGCATTTCTAAAAATGCAAAATGTGTAAATAATGTTGTTAAAAACCTTAAATTCCTCTATTAAAAAGCTTCCAAATATCCAGTATATACCAAAGTATATGTAACCTTAACATTTAAATTAAGGTTTTATAAGGTTTTCTTATACGTTTAGTGTAAGAACTGTGTTGGCTGTTTGATCTGTCACTTGTGAAAACATCATGGGCAAAAACAAAACAACTGTGTTTAGACTGAAGAAAAGGAATTGCTGATGCTCAACAAGCTGGTGAGGCTTATCAAACATTCAAAAGAAGTCAAGAAGTGGAGTGAGAAGTATTTTTATGCAGTTCAAAAAGATTCAAGACTTAGTCTTTAAACTACTGAAGTATGCATCTGAAGACCTTCGAGTAACCAAGATGTTAGCGAAAGACTACAGACAAACTCCTTCTCTGAAATTAACCCGTCCAAGTTTGATTAAAGTTGGCTGAGGACAAGCTTTTAGTTTGAATTTACTCACAATTTACACTCAGTATAAAACCTGGTCCTGTTTAGTTGAAAAAATGACTGCTATACTTGCAGGAATTAAAGAAAGACATGAAAATCTTCTTTAACTGCTCTTGCTCTTTTTGTATTATATAGTAGTTATCCTTTTGCTGCCATCTAGTGGAAGACTATGTAATTGCTGTACATGTCACCCATGCCCATAGATGAGGGAAGACAAGGGACAGGTAATGTTCTGTGCTGAGTCTGTGAATGCTTCTGTCTTTGAGTGTCCTCAGAACCACGAAGACAAAAGTGTGACTGTCTCTCATGCAGTATTCAAACCACACGCCCATACAAACACGAGCTCAGCCTGAAGCAGATGGGAAGAATTCATTCAAATGCACGCCCATATGTGAACACACACTCATACACACACACACCATTGCAGTTCAAACAGCTGATTACCAGGAGATAAGAGCCTGGATCTGAATTTCAAACATGTCAAAATTCCGAGCCAGATCAGCGGAAAACAGACCTGGGGCTTAACAAGGTGAATTCCAAATTCCCTCTACAGACACAAATACCACAGATAACCCGGTGAGGGGTCAGAGATACGCAGGCATGATGAAACGAATGGAGAGAGTGGTGCTTCAGTGTCAGTCGGAAATGTTCAGGAATACAGCCTTTAACTTCCCAGTGAGTCTGTGGACAATTAAATCAGTGTGTGTTTGTGTTTGTTTGGAACCTGGCATTTGATTGACAGAATCACAGCACATCTGAATACACTCAGCAACACAACAACAGGGGCTGAGCACTGGTGTTCACCAACCATCTGGCTCTCTCAGATATTCAGAGCATGAAAGTGTTTTCTTATTTTCATGAAGCAATGAGAATGAGGCATGGAAAAGATGTAGTGAAACACTTGTTATATTTGACAAAAAAACGAGGAAGTTTCTGAGTATCCAGCAGAGCAAACTAGGAAAGGCAGTGATTAGGAGTGGGAAATATTGCAGGGCTTTTCTTTGGTCAGTGGCCAGTCTAGATAATGAGCTCCTCAGCTTTGATGTCTGAGCGTGTGTGTGTCTGTGTGTGTGTCTTTTTACACCTCACTCTCCTCTGTTTAATTGTTTTTTATGCAACGGGGTGCTGTTTGTTGACCCTTTTTTTCCCCTTACTGATTCAGTGTCTGTGTGCAGCTCATTTTCTCTCACTGTCGTTTACAGGAGGTGAATAATTAATCAAAACAACATTGGAAATGCAACCGAGTCTTGCGGGGACAATATCCAAATCCCACTGTCTGCAATTATCAGGATGAAGGTGAGCGGTGTCATTACATTAACCTCCGGTGGCATATGATGTTTATTTTGATCCCACTAAAGTGACACAATCATTTCAGGGTTTGTTTGTTTTTTTCTTTTTTTCTGTCCAAAATTAAATTGTATAATTAGCATTTCCATTAGCAACATGACTCAGATGTGCGATCGAGAGGGCGAGCCAGTTCAGACAAAAACACAAATGGAGCTTTTTGTGTTCATTAATATGAGAATACAGTTGCACACATATGATTTTCACTTTTCTCTCTGTTAACAGTAACAAAAAAAAATCGACTCCCTCATCACCATCCTGTTAAAGTTGCTAAAAGTGTATATGTTTCTCCCCTTCGATCATTTGCAATCCTAAGGTCTGCTGCTATGATACTGCATTGAATAATTAGATTTATTTGAGATGGAAATGTTAGTATTTGTTGATTTCAAATAGCCTGTGGTCCAGCATTTGTGTCATTTTAATTCCATTCTGTTTTGTTAAAATCAAATGAATATCATTACTGTCCCTTCCCAAGATTCAAGAGTTTAATTGGTCACATGATCAGTTTGTAACTACAGCAAAATGTAAACCTGAGTCGCTTCAGGGACGTCTGTGCATGTTGAACATAGTCAGCATCAAATATCAATACACAATATAAGCTCAGTAATCTCTCTAAATGTAGCATGAAGAAAAACGCATCATGGTCTGTGATGAAAGGATTTTGAATGAGCAAAAGTAGCTAGAAAGAGCCTTCAAAATCACAAAGTGACGTTTGTATCATTTTGACATTCCCAAAAAGACGGGTCTGTAGAATTTCTCAGAAAAAAAGAAAAAAAACTCCATAAGTACAGACCTGTTAGTGGAGGGTTCTTCTCCCTCTTTTGCTTTCACATGGTGCAGAAATCCATGCTGCTGGTGCGTTTGGTCTTAGAGCTGAGTGAAGCCGCCTCTGAGATCCTCTGTGTGAGCCTCACTCCCTCTCTCTCCTTCTGTCATTCATCGTGACCCCCACCCCGCCCCCCAGACACACACAGACTCATATAGTCCCACACACTATCCAGGCTCTTTTCAGTGGAGACTTTCTCTGACCACACTTACAAATTAATAAAAAAACAGAAAGAGGCAAAAGCACATGACTTTCAACCGACGCTGGAATTAATGAATGACACTGTTTTACTTTGAGAGAGTGATGAAAAGAGAGAGAGGGAGAGAGAGAGAGCTCAATCCCAGCCCATCTGTGTTTGTGTGTGTTGGACTCCCTGTGTCTGCTCCTCCCTCCTCCCTTTCCCCTGCCGCTCATCACCTTTGAATAATAATCACGCCAACGGTCAACTCACCAATCCCTCATTTTCACTGAGCAAATATTTCCCTAAGACTTTACATTTTTAATCAAGCTCCTTTACGAGCCAACACCGGAATCCCGCAGACACGTTTGAAAAGGATATTGTGAAGGAGCTGAATGTCATCGCACAAACCTTTGAGTGTGTGTTTAATCCAAGGACACAGCTTTGCTCGGTGATCTCAGCAAACTGCGTCAGTAGACGATATCCAGCAGTGAGAAATACCTGACTGCCAGCAGACGGGGTCTTTTCAGCTGAGACCCCAAACGAGCAGATGAAAGAGAAAAGGGCCAACTGGTGATAAAGAGAGAGGGTTTAACACCTCAGTGTCTCTCTGCTGTAACCTTGTTTCTGGTCTGTGGAATTTTCCCTGTAAACGGCTGCCAAACATAAATGCTAAAAGATCTTAACGAACAAAAGCTTAGAGCGTTTTTTTTTTTATTATTATTTAAATATCTTTCAGATTATTAGTCCGTGATTTTATTTTGAAATACATTTGGGCTGGGTTTTGGTATTATTCCTCCACATGTTCTTCTGCTACAAACGCTCCTGTTTGTGCCGCTGCTGTTTTCATTACAGGCGAATATAAAGAGAGTCTCTGTCATGCTGGCAGACAATGTTTACGACTGCAGTTAACAAGTTAACGACACAAGACTCAACTAATTAACACCAAATGCAGATAACTGGTCGGTTTGGACACGATAGCAGTGAAATAACAAATTCTAAGACCACCATGTGGGTCACACTGAATTCATCAGGTGAACTGGAATATACAATGGGGCCTACCTGAGAGTTTTCCAAGTTACGAAGAGGCAACTGTTGCAAGATTTTGCTTGTGGTACAAGGAAACATCGAGTTACGAGTGCTCAACCGAGCTCCATTTTTCTACAACAATAATATAAAATGTTTTCTTAAATATTGTTATTTTACATTATCAATATGTTTGTTTATATCCATGTTTTTTAAGTTAAGATAAGAGGGGGATTTAATTAAATTAATTAGTATATTTCTGCGGAGCTGGATTGAATGAATCGGTTTTTAGTTATTTTTAATAGGGAAAATTCCATCTAGATAGGAGTGGATTAAGACACGAGTGCTGTTGCTGGTGAAATGAAACATTTTGATCTGTAACTTGGGCCAAATTACAACAACTCCAGCTCCTCTATCCTGTGTCGAGGGCACATAACATTTGTAATTGTTGACGACCTGCAGCTGCACATGTGATATGTGATATATGACTTTTTAACTGTGAACTGATGCTATCGGGGTCGTACTGGACGAGCTCCCGTGGAAACCAAAACATATTTCCCTTTGATTTACATTTGTGAATTTCATGACTGGAAAGACATCAAAACATAATATGTGGATTTGTGGAATTATTCTCAGTGTGTAACCGTTTAAACAGTTACATTGGGATTTTTGAACAAACATCCAGTGACACGTTTTGTTGCTGCACTTCTTGGACGTTGTGTAGTTTGGAAAACATCCCTATAAATAATCAATACGAGCTGGATTACGGTAATTGTTTGCACTGTTTGACACATTGTTGTGTTTTTGTTTTTCTGTTTTGCAGAATTGTTAAAAGACCTGTTCTCAGCGACCTGCCTCTTCCATCTCTTGTTGATGTGATAGACCTCTCTGTCTGATCTGTTGTTGATTCAATTGTAAGAAATCACAGTCTTTGCCAGGTCATTACAGACAATGCTGACGAACAACTGTTTGTTTTTGCCGTCTCCTGAACGTGCCTTATGGCTCTGCTGTATATTATTGTACAGTCCACATTCTAGTCTCATTAAAAAGTCATATTGAACCAATGAAAATAATGCAATTGTCTAGTGTACCAGGGGATTTAGACCACAGAGAACCCTGAAGCAAATGGCAATTAGCAACATTAGAGTTTTTTTTGGGCTGCGCTGCTTTTCTTTACTCCCTCGTCAGCCGTGGTGAGTTATCATTATCATGTTGAAAAGGAGAAACTGATGAAAGCAATAATACAATTTTGGTAAGTAAATCTGTCCTTTTGAAGTTTTTTTTTTTAGCAAGTTTTATATTTAAGGAAGCAGATTTAATTAAAAATAATGGAATTCCACACACATCACTGAAACTAAAATTACTTTCCATATTTATTTCATTCTTCAGCCATAATCACATTCAGGATCATGGAGGGAGCAGGAGCCAATCCCAGCAATCATCAGTCAAGGGCGGTGAACCCATTCCCGACCACTGTACCGTGGCACTATGCCATCAGAGATCAACAGGTGAGCTGTGTTAATGACCCTGTTACACATAATTAGTATGAAAGCTATTATTTAGTTACTGCAAATAATTTGTCCTTGTTTGTCAGTGTGACAGTGATCAATAATCAAATACGTTTCCATAAGAGGGCAGCATAGACTTAGCTGTTGATGTAGCTCTATCAGTGCCTCTTCCTTCAATTCCTGTGTGTAGATTATGGTTGTATTTAATTAAACAGGTCAGTGTTTAATACTGAAAAAAAATAATTGTCAGTAGCCACTAAAAGATAATTACATTTTATTACCTATAATTTTGAGAACTCATTGTTTGATGGGAAGGTGTGTGATTTGCATCGCTAAAAGTGCTGTAGTGTAACTAAACGTGAAGACTAACAAAAGATTACAATCCTCCTGTGAAACATTTTCATTTTTGGTTCTATTGCTCCAAATAAAGAAGCATCATTTGGCTAAATTGAGCTTTTCTAGAGATTTTCATATTGTCTTGTCTACAATATGTAACTAATTATGGTGGGAGTTGGGGTGTGGGGGTCACTCTGGTTTAATTTTGATTTAAAAATCAATGCCTTATTCTGACTGTCTGACTCGCCATCAAGAACTTGTTAGCACGCTAATGCTAATCATGAAAAGTGTTAATTGTGTAGCAGACGACACCTGTCTCTGCTCTGTGAAGTGGAACAGCCTCACCCCACACCTCCCCTCCTGCAGATGCCTCTCTCCTTTTGCCATCTGCCCTGAAACCAGCGGGGTATTTTCAGCAGTGGAACACAGTGGGTTGAGATGGTGACGATGTGGTGCTGTTATTTTACATCATGAATGCAGTGGCCACTTACTCACATCATCACTGCCTTTTTAAGATAGCAATGTAAAGAGGGCTGGGGTTTATTTGACGAGTTGGAACGTGTTTGTGGATTTTCTTCTTAATCTGAGGAAAAGATATGGATTAATATTTTAGTGAGACACAGCTGGATGTTTTACTGATGCTGTTTTTGGAGGAACGGGGGACAGAGAGAAGAAATACATCAAGTCAGTCCACACTTCAAGATTATTTCCTACCCTGTGATGTGCAACTGGCACAGCCTCGCTCTCTCTCTCTTTCTTGCACACACACACACACACACACACACACACAAAGAGAGAGTTCCTTATTCTGCTAAAGAGGGAAATATATTTAGCAAAACTAATTAAAGCCTTATGAGCACACGTGCTTGTGTCTGTGTAGACTCAAGTGCCCTTGTGTGCTTTTCTGCCGCCCGTGTATGTGTGTGTATGCAAACGAGGACTGCAGCGTGGAGATAAGAGCTGTGGCCTCGACTGGCATTTGTCACTAATCCCAGAAGGCGAAGAAGTGGCGGCCGATTCCTCGTCATTCCCTGATATTCCAGCCCATTCTGACTCGGTGCCATTTAGCTGTGCCCTTGTAAGGACACCAGTCTGCAGTCAGTGCTGCATGTTAATGAAGCAGCAGAGACCTGCTGTAAAGACAGGGCGGGTGCAGCTGGAGTTTTCAAGTACTTTGGGGAAAGTCTGAATGGAGTGGATTTTACTTTTTATTTTTTATCTAAAAAGGCTGTGAGGAAATAAGTAAATGTTACGTTGAAAGCTGGTAGCATTGGGATGTTGATAAAAATTTCCTTTTATTTCGGATTTCTGAATGTACGTTGTATGCCTGGAATTAACTTGCAGAGTCTAATTGTAAGAGAAAATCGCTTAAAGTTGCCCACTGCTCACTTTGGTGATGGGTAAAATGCAAAGGTCACATTTTGTTGTGTGTTTCACAATGACAACTAGTTCAATTTCCTTTCCTAACCAAAGGAACTGCAAAACAAAGCAGACTAAAGTCCGCCATCTGGCGGTTGAAGATGATGTTGTATCGTGTCAGTGTTTGACATTTAAACTGAATATGTATGTAAATCACTGTGCATATATACAGAAATAAAATAATTAAATATATATATATATATATACATGCTAGTTTTTAATACTCATCTCATATATTTGTATTTCATATAATGCACCTAGGGAAAGGTGTTTTATTTTGCTGCCATGTTTGGAAACAGCTATTCTGTATCACACTGGATGCATTTTGAACTCTGCCCTGATGTCAACAGTGAAATGAGCTGCTGGTTCAAGGGATGCATCACCAGCAACAATGGCTGCAGTAGTGATGAGCCGTATAAATAATGCAGTTCACCCCAGTGAACCCCAGCTGAGGTCAGAATTGACAGGGGGCTCCTCACTGTGATTTTTGATTTGATTGATGCTCATATTTTCACAACACAGAAACAATCCTGATTTTTGATTTTAGACAATTCTGACAAGAAATATCTTTATGTTTTGTGGTTATTATTAGTCTTTAAACACAGTTAACCAAAGTGAAATAAAAACATAAGGGGATTTAAAGAATTGATTTAACAGAATAAATGTTCTTATGTTGCTTATCTGGAGCAGATGGCTCAGAATACATGATTCATTTAGTATTTTACTCTTGTTAATGAATAAAAGAACACAACAATCAAAATGCATTGGAATTGTCACGAGGACAGAGAAGACACAATACCAAACCCTGCCTCTGTTTTTTTTCTCTTCTCGCCTCTAATTGGTATTCTGGTGAGACTCACCTCAATTTTGAAAAGGTGGAAAAACAGGAACAAAGAAAAAGTAGAGAATAAATAATGTAATAAAATAATAAAATTTGTAGAGTCATACTTAAAATGCATCTTTAACACAGATCAGTGGCAAATATTAATATTTATCTCATGTGCTTTTTTTCCCCTTTTTATCGTGATGGAAGGGGAGGCCCTGCCTCCCCTGACCGCACGTCACTGGCTCAAACTCTGGCTCCAAATATGACCACCTGCTATTCTCCGCTACTGTTTATCAATAAAGCTTCACTGAAGCGTAAAGCAAGTGTCAGATTCTTACAATATATTACACTTCTAAATTATGTAGATATGTATATGCCTTGAGTAAATTACAAAACAATATATTTCAAAAGAAATAAATGAAATGTTTATTTTATTTTACAAACAGGTAAAGTCACTTTATTTTGAAAGTTGTAACCGGAAAAATATTCCGGTGTGTTCTACGCCTGCGCATTGGTTTGTGGGTGTTTTAGCTAAATTAATGAGAAACACCTGTGTGAGTAGACGAACACAGTAATAAGAGTGAAGAGGAACTGTTAAAAAGTTGTTTTTGTTTGTGTTTCTTAAAAAAAAAAGTTTAAAAGAAATTAAGGTAAGCCAAGATTTATTTTGAATTAAATGTATTTGTAATTCAAGTAAAGCCGCGGTCACGTTTGACGCCATGAACGCAACCCCGAATCAGTTAAGTTAACGTTAATAAAACTACCAACCTTTTTTGCCCAAATTTAAACGTTAACTTAATGGTCTTGCTTACATTCAGGACCATGGTCTGGTTTTTCAGGTAGAACCTGAACCTTTTTTCCGAGTCCATATCTGTGTTAGAAATATTAACAACTATTTAATGACAGAAATCTGAGCTCTTATGGTTTTTACCGTCAGAGTCGAGCTCTCTTCCTGAAACCTCACCTGTTGTCTTCCTCTTCACACCTGGTTTGGCTGCATATCTGTAACAGGTACAACTATTTACCTCCTGTTCTGCTTTAAGTTTTCTTTGCCAGAGGTACACTCGATATTTGGAGCTCATTCCATACAACCAGAGCGCTTTCTGGAAGCTATGATAAGAAATAGTTTTTTAAATACTTAACTCCTGATATAAGTAAACTCATGTTTGATATTCGTTAGTGTAGGTCAATGGTGGTTGCAAAATACATAATTCTTATAATCAAGTAATGGGACTTTAGCGTCCTCTTATGGACACGACGTCATATGTATGTGTGTGATGCATTAAATGTTAGTCTGCTTTCACGGTCTTGTGCATTTACAATTAAAGAAATGAATTAACGAAATATGCATAATTTTACTCAGTAAGGTGGAATCACAAAAAAAAGGTGACACTAGTGAAGGTTTCACAAACCAGCTTTGTAGCCAATGTAGTTTGTGTATACAGTACATGGGTGGGGATCACAAAGTACAGGTTACGTACTGCATGTGGTTGCTCTATTCAGGCTACCTTTTCCAGTTAGTTTTACACATTTAGTATAAGCTAAACATGGAAACAATCAGTGGTTGATCTTTTATAAACACTGTCCATGGTCACTTATGTGTACCAATATAATGGTTAATGCCTTTATTTGTAACCGATTTCTTCCATTTTTTCTCAGCATGGCTGAGCCTCCAGAGGTGCTGCTCATCAAGGACCAGTATAAGTTTGCTTATCACTGCCTGGGTCGCGCACTGGCTGCTGAACAGGCTGGTAGAACAGAGGAGGCGCTGGACTACTACAGAATGGGCCGTCAACACTTTGCACACGGCGTGGAAGTTCCCACTGGAGCAGAGTGGCAGCAAGGAGCGGTTTGGGACACAGCCAGGCAGTACCAGCAGAGAATGAGGGACTCCCTGCACACTGTCAACGCCCACCTCACTGACCTCGCCACCTCTCAGCTGACAACAGCAGACCACAGGAACCAAATGTTATTGCATTTTTCTCCCCCTCCAGTGGCATCTAACAGTCAGCCTCATCATACCTCTCTCCAGTCTGTGTGCCCCACTTTACCTCCTAGACCCCAGAACACAAACCTCATCTCACCTCCTCCCAGGCCTGCTTCCTGTCCTCCGTTTGAATTCGCGGTCCCTGCTGAGGCTTCAGGAACCACAGCCATGAATAACCCTGGGGAGCAGCCTCCAGAATACACCCCAAAGCCCACAAACGGGCACAGCAGCCTGGCTTTTGGTCCAACTGACCCCTGGTCAGGAAGTCACAGCAGACCAAGACAAAATGAAATGGAGCTGCTGTTTATTCCATCTGGAGTTCAGCTGTTTTTCGTGGCACCAAATGGACAGGTCAGCTCCCTGTCTAATCCAGGATATCTCCGTATTGTTACTTTTGATAGTGGAACGAAGGAGCCCACCACGGACAGACCCTCAGCTTTTCTACATGTGAGTATACCCAGCGTTATATTTAGAACACTTTAAGTCAGCTAAGCCCTTTGGGTTTTGAGCTGTCCTGGAGGTACTGTATGTTTGAACAGAGGACTACTCCCTCAGAAACAACGTCACAGGTATTAGACACATTTAAAGACAACTGTGAGTCATCGTGCAGGTATTGAGAGGACAAGGTGTCCCAAGGAAATTCTGTTTACAAATCATAGGGTTGTCCTGGTTACATATTTTCATGCACACGTACTGACAGTTTACATGTGTAAGTATATTGTATGTTTAGACATTTTGGGGTTATTGTGTTGATCTTCTAATTCATATTAATTACCAGGTTAGTTAGTTACA
This sequence comes from Cynoglossus semilaevis, assembly GCF_000523025.1. Classification (NCBI taxonomy): domain Eukaryota; kingdom Metazoa; phylum Chordata; class Actinopteri; order Pleuronectiformes; family Cynoglossidae; genus Cynoglossus; species Cynoglossus semilaevis. The sequence continues at coordinate 10,178,927 of NC_024325.1, read as the reverse complement.
ATATATACTACTAATTCTCATTAGTAAATCAATTATTTTAGTTTATACAAATAGATGTAATGTTCTGCTACTGTCTCTACTACATTAATGGTAACACTACAAATGATCCTTTAAGGATTTACTTTTCAAAGAATAAGACAAGTCGTCTTTTTCAATTACACTAATCTAACTTTTCTTAAATAGCAGCCTTGGTTTTTTTTTATTTTGCATTTGAAGTCCAAAATGATTTCACTAACTGTCGTTATATATAAAATATATTGAGATTCTAATATTATATATTATACAATTAGATATTATAGAATAGTAGAAATAGTCAACATTCTTTAAACTTAGTATTGTAGGCTGTGAAAAGAACATGGAAAGAGTTTAGATTCAGAACTATTATGACTTGTCCATATCTTGCATTGAATTTTTTTGAGTAAGTGTCTGTTTCTTTTTGTTAAAAACAAACAGACAAATCAACACAGACGTAACATCAAGTCAACAGTGTATTCCAGAACTTCTACAAAGATCCATTTATTCCAGTTTGCCTCATGACTTTGTTTCCAACACCCAGGCTGGTACATAATGCAGCTCCCCAGTATTCAGGCTCTGCTTTGTTTCCCACAGAGACAATGATTCCATTAACACATGAGTCTGCCCTTCAGTTGTGCTGCTCGCCATTGTCTAGCACCCAAACATTTTTGGGGATGCATGATACAGCAGAAAGTCTCGGACTAATTCAAAATTTCAATTTGTTCCCACAGGGGAACGTCAACATTAGATAGTAATGTCTTATATGTAAAAAAATATAAAATGAGCAAGATAAAGAAATAATAATAATTATAATGCATATTTCTTTAAATTAAACAGTTGCTTTTAAAGAGAAAAAAATCAAGAAAAGTAAATTTAACTAACTGTTGCATATGCAATTAATAATGAAGTCCTTCTAATACAAACAAATGAGTGAGCATCAGAAATGATAATGGTTAGAATTTTAATGACTGTTCATAATGTAAAAAGGCACAAAACAAATTGGAGCAAAAAGACCAAAAAACTCAAACATATTTGGTGGACTTGTTTTTAACCGTAGCTAAATAAAAACCAGCCAGTTGCTCCATCTTCTAGTTGCTATCTTCCTCTGTCACTCTAATTGCAGTTGCTATCTTCCTCTGTCACTCTAATGGCAGTGGCCAAGTTGTTTTTTTTTCTCCAGCCTTGGTTAAGTAGTGATAGAAAAAAACATTTATTATTATAAAAACCAAAGCCTTTAACACAAAGAGTTTACGTTTTTGTTCATAATGTGAGTTTTATATTCCTTTTTTTAAGGTGTGTGACAGGCTGTACCAACTGACAACAGACACACCGGTGCTGTTGGCCAACTCTGGGATCTTCATGTTCACTGACTGCTCGGTGGAAATGCATGGATCCTTTGTTGGCATTGTGTTGTCCTCTGAACTGCCTGTTGCCTGCCGGGAATTGTTTAAAGACCTCCTATCTCAGCTGGCCGATCTCAGGTTCCAGGTCTGTTCACTGAATGTCAGAAACTCATGTAGTCACTGGGTTAGTGAGTTTGTCTGTAATTTCATCTTTTATGTTGCTAAAAATTATCATTATTCAATTCTGTGTGATCGGCACGTTACAGAGCAAATCCAACACTTCATTGTCTTACATACAATATGTGTCACTTTTATTCTTTAACAACATAGATTTTGATGTATATAACCTGTTTGAGTGTCTTCACCATTTTGGTTGAATGTGTGATATATCTTCTCTAAATAACTCTGTTTTGACAGAGTACTCAGGGGGCAGAAGCAGATCTCACTAACCTGAGTACCAAAGTCCCCGTTGGTCCCCCGCAAGTACCAGGACAGATTGTGGCACCAGGAGAGAAGTCACTTCTTCCAAGATGGAGTGAGAAAATGGCTCATGGAATTCTGTCAGGTGTGTTTATAACCCAACTTCATGTTCATGCTTTACACCTAACATGGCATTTGTCATCTCCGTCCATTTTCCACAGCATCCAGATTCAAATTAAACATATTGGGTCATTTCTTAGGTTCTACGTGGTTGGGTCAAGGTTTCCTCAAGGGAGCAGAAGCTACCAGTCGTGCCATTCATAAAGGGGGATTCAAGATGAGGGATCGCATGACACCTGAGGAAACTCCTTCAGAGGTCAGCCACAAGGTGACTAAAGGTCTAGAGGCGAGTAAACAGGCCACAGGGGGAGTTCTGCGAGTCAGCCGATTCTTAGGTAACTAACTCACGCAAAGGTTTTGTAGCAACTGTGAGAAGTGACATTTAATTCTGTACATTTTTATAATTCAAAATCAACATCAGCATATATTGTGTGTATATTTGTCTCTAAATGTATAATGAACAGTATAGGCTTTCTTCTTCTTCCTTGTCGTCTTCATTTTCTTTTACTTTTAACTATAATACTATTGTGCACCACGGTTCATTAATTAACATTATAATTACAGTTGATGGTGTCAGCAAGGTTCTAGGACATGCAGCAGAAAAGGTGGCACCACATGTTAAGAAACAAGGCGCTAAACTAGTTCCTGAATCTTTGAAAAACCGTAAAGAGGGTGAGCCATCAAACTGGGATGGGACCAAACATGTGGCATCCAGCAGTGTACAAGGTTGGTACCAAATAACAGAGGTTATTTTGTCAAAAAGGTTATGCTATGCATAAAAATGTGCATGGTGTTTGCATGCAAAAGAAATAGATAGACATAAATAATTTTAGAGCACATTCATAGTCACATTTGAATCATTTGAATTAGAATGATCATCTTCTCCTTGAAAAAGCAAAACAAATTTTTCCTGCATCAACACCAGGGTTTTCTACTGTCTGGTCAAGTCTGGAGGAAGGAGCAAAGCTTGTTGGCAAAAGTGTTAGAGCAGAGACAGTCACATCTGTGACTTACAAGTAAGTTCTTCCATTTAAGATATATGAACTGTCATCTTTTGTAGAAATATCCTAAACATTGTGGCACCTTTGGTTTCCACCTGTTGCTGTATCTGTTGACCAGCTGTCAATAACCAACACTGACTCTGGTTCTTTCCTCTATGTATTCTGGGACCTGATTTGCTTTCCTTTCAGATTCAAAGGCTTACAGAGTCTCTTAAACATGTCCAGCCACACGTGACTGCACTGTAGGAGGGAAAATCTCTCGACTAACTGCTGCTCCTGCTCAGTGCTGTTGGGTATACTCTTCTAACGTTTATACAAGTCTAAAAATAACCCAAAAAGACAGGTACCATATCTAAAACATCACAACTGACACAAAAACCTGTGAGTTTGGGTTATTTTCTGACAGTTCATTTTTCTGGTGTGTGTTTATCTGGTACACTGCAGTGTTCTGCTTCTCTTTGGTTTTAACACATTTGGTGTCCTCAGGGTCTGTAAATGCTCTGCCTGGTGATATGACAATAAAGCTGCCACACAGTGCGGCATGCCAATTTCTTTTTGGAACTATGGTGTGTAAACGTGCAACAAAACCACTATCACACGGTGCTGGATACACATTTCCCTTTCTTTCTTTTTTGTAAGTCCAACATGTTCTCATCCTCATCATAATATATTTTTGTTGAAGGTACGGCAACTCGGCAGGCGATGCCACAGACACAGCTCTGCAGTCAGTGGTCAATGTCGGTGTGACTGCATACAACATTGACAACCTGGGCATCAAAGCCGTCCTGAAAACTGCAGGAAAGCAGACGGCCAAGGCCATGGTCAAAAGTTCAAATGAAGAGAAAACAGACACAGAGGGGCTGGAAAAACAGAAGGAAGCCAAGGCACAGATAAAGAAATAAGTTTGTGTTTCCACGCTGGAGAGCTATAGATCACTTATGTGCAGTTAAAAACAGGAGACCTTAGTAACAAATCACTGTAATCTGTGTTAAAACACAAGCACAGGAAGTGAATGCTGCACTTAAGCCAAATTAAAAAAAATCAATATATAATTAAAGATCAAAATGTAATCATGCGAAAACCAATATTTACATGTAGAAAAAAACTAAGATATTTTTTAATAACATTCCATTAACCAAACATTTTTATAGTTGTATGTAAAAGGACATTGTTTTAAATGCTCATATATTGATTTACAGAGTACATTTTACTGAAGTGTATATAGAGTAGTTTGTTCATGCCAACACCAAACCAGAAAACTGTGTTTATTGCTAAGTATTCATACAATTTAGAAAAAAACCTGAAAACTTTTGGTAGAAAAGATTGGGTCTCCTCTATTATGATCCTTAATACATTAACACATAGGGATATATCTACAGATATTTATTATAATATCCGGGGTTGTTTAATATAATATATAAAAGGCCTATATATTATTAAAAAATAAAAACCACACAAATCTGTCAGTAGTGTCAACTTGAGTTACTCTTTCCATACATTAAAGAGCTGTAAGGTTATTTGCGCCTTTTAAAAAAGTATGCACAAAAACGTGAGGTTTGATTATGTCGTTAAAGGTAGTCTGATCACTCGAGATTGGGCAACAAATCAGAAAAAAAATCACTTGTCCATTTGTCTGTAAATTTTCCGCAAAAATCTTCCTTTATTTCCGGCCCTGCCGGAACTGGACGGAGGCCGCCGTATCCATGGTAACCAGAGTCACAAAGTCCTGCTGAGTTTTCGTTAGAATCATGTCTGCACAAAGTGAGTACAGTAAATACGACCTGACACGATTAAGGGCTGAACTGGACCAGGAGAGAGAAATGAGGTGTGTCTGTTAACTTTGACTAAAACGCTCTATTGTGTTATGGTTGCTTTTTTTGCTGCTGAAAATAGGAACTCCATCGTCTGATTAGTTTTGTCTTTGCCACAGAGAGATGCTTGACGAGTCGGTGTCTGATCTGAGGAGTACGATGTGTGAACTGCAAGACAGACTGCACAGTGTCGATGGAGAAGGTGTGAGACGTTATTAACACCGGTGTTAATGACTCATGCTGTCGCCCTTCCTTAGTAATGCATTCTTTACACATTCCAGGCAGTGAGTGGAAGACACGGTACGAGACACAGGTGGAGCTGAATGGACAGTTGGACAGACAGATCTCACTCATCAATGAGAGACTGGGTGATCTACGAGGGAATCCCATTGGTGAGCTCATAAGCTTGAAATGTGGTTTGGGTGGAGGACTTTTCGGTATGATGAGAATGAACTGGACCCTCATGCGGTCACACCCTGTCACTGTTTGTATACAGTGTAGTAAGCGGGGAGGGAGGGGAGGGATCTTCAACTCATTATATGCCAAGTACTGGGTTATTTTAAAGGAGCACACGAAAAAAGGCACCAGAATAAAACCACATTAGTAGTTGACTACTAATATAAATTGTTTATCTAAGTATTGATTAAAACCATCAATTTAATATAATACTGTACAATTAAAACGTATGGTTTTAGGTGTACAGTTTGCTGAAATTACATAATATATGACAACAATCTGATCGAATGGAATTGAATTAATGCATTACAAATGTTTCTCTTAGATCGACTGGCCTCAATCCGCTCCTATGATGACATGCCAGTGGTGAGTGCTCTGTTTATTTATCCATTCATTCATTTATTTATTTATTTTCCTACTTGGATTTATTAAAAATGAAACCTAAACAAAATTACAGTGTACACTCCGTGCATGAGCCAGCAGAGGGAGCCAGAGACTTAGGCAGCACTGTGACGTGCCTCTTCTCTCTCCCATTTTCTACTGAAGTTTGAACAAACCCTAGTTTGCAGTCAGGATTATACACCGAGGCCAAGTAATGCACAACAACTGTGGCTGTTACACAATATTTGACATTTTCTGACTGTATGTACAGTCAGAATGCCTAAGGCAGAACTAACAGATGGTCATTAGTGGGTACAGTGACTGCAGGACTCGACTGAAGGTGTGTTGACAAACACATACTCAAACTGCCTCCAAGGACAGTTTGAGTATGTGAAAAGAATAAGAATTATGCTTAATTAATGTGATGAATAATTGTGAGGACCATGCTTTTGTAATATAGACATTATTATATCATCATGGAAAGGAAATATACAGTGGTTTTCCAATTAAATATAGGTTTCAATAAATAAACCATGTTTTCAGATTTGACCCTTCTCTAAACATCTGATCAACACATGTTAAAATGGATTCTTTTTTTAACCTCATCTAATCTTGAGGCACTTTGCTGCACGTCTGTTGTTGCCTAATCCCTGCAGACGCTGTCATCTCCTACTAGTGCAAACATCTTTGGCCAAAGCTGACACCGCCCTGACACATTGTGTTATGTTGAAGGTTACGTACAGTTTTTCCCTGCAGGAAACTCTGCGGCAGCGTCTGAAACTTCTGAGTGAAGAAAAGTCTGACCTCCAGAATCAGCTGATGGACTGTCTCCACAGGACCGAGCAGGAGGGAAAGGTTTTAGTCTCGCTTGTTTTTTTGTCCACCAGCCTTGTCAAATGAGTTTTGACCTTGCGGCTTGCATGTGTCTGCAGTGCTGTAAATGAAAATTCCATTAATCACACAAAAAAGATTATACGATTTTTCTGTTGTTTGCCTTTTCTTTTATTAGTCAGCAGCCACTGTAGCCCGGGGCTGCTTTTAAGGTGTCAGACAAAACAACTAGACAAGAAAAAAAAAATATGATACCAGATTTTGTTTCTTTCAAATACCAGGCTTTTCATAAAACCAATGATGAGAGACGAGCATACCTCTCTGAAATCGCCAAGGTAAGCGTTCACTTTTGTCCACGTTACCCTGACAGATGAATAGTGTTGATCTTAAATGTGACATTTTTTACTGAAAAAAAAAAAATCACGCCATGCTTAAATGCTACTGATGTTTGTTTGTTTTTTTCTGTTCAACTTTGGAATGTCATTAATCCACTAGCAGTTCTAGGGTTCTCATGTTATGTAATGGAGAGGGAGTCCTTGCTCAGTAAAGAGCCAAGGACTTTCAGCTTTTTGCTGCAGCAACACTGGTTTCAGTGGGGTTGAAATGTGTGTTATTGTCACATTTTAGATTGGAATTATAATGTTAACGAAATATTATGGACAGTTCCTTTATGTTGATAAGTCAGGGCAGACACACACACACACACACCCTAACATATGCTCTGGTAATATTCGAAGATTAAGCCTCTGTTTCTGGAGCACGTGTGCTGATCATAATCTCCTATAAATGATCCACTGCAGCTGTCCTCCACACTAGAAGCTCACAGAAGACATTTCTCCACCCAACCACAGAGGGCAGTAGAGAGACAACCGAGGAACAGCAGATATAGGTAATAAAGGATTACAGACCAGGTTAGAGAAAACAGTTTTTTGGTGTTTTGTCACTTTGGTGGTGCACAGAGACATGAAGTGGACTAAGTGATAACGGATGAATTTGTAAATGGTCTAGAATGTTTAAGTAGAGATAAAGACTGACTGAGGAGTCCAGTATCACTCACTGTACAGAGTTTTGACATGTGGCGTAATCATAAATCACACACGAGAGAAACGACCCCTTCGTTGATCCATCTTTTATCACTTCTTCCCAGAGGGTGGCAGACTAGCAGCAACGTGGAGACTCACGTAAAGAGAGGCAGAGAAAGAGGAGAAGCTGCTGGACGAGGTGTCCATGTGAAAGGAGGAGCAACAGAAAAGAGAAATGAGGAGAAGTCACCCAAAGGGAGCAGGTTACCCTCCCTGAAACACTACAATGAACACAGTCTCTAACTCCAAAGGTGTTATGGCTGCTCTCGCCGGTCAATTCTTTCCCCACCGGCTCCATTTACTTCTTTTGAAAATAGATTTTTATTTTCAAATGAAAATTTTTTTCATCCGGGAGCCACAGATGGGATTTTAATCCCAGGGTTATTTTCCACTGCATGACAAACACAGAGTTCTGCATAACCATTACATTAAAATTTCCATTTTAATCACTTCTTCCCTTGCAGCCGGCAATGTTTGATGGCAAGAAAATTAAAGGCAGAATTGAGGTCAAGTCTTAATGAAGCAGCAGCGTCTTTCATTTCACTGCCATTCATTTCTTCAAACCACCGCCTCCTCTCAACTTTGGTTACGTAAGCAGCACCGATCCCTGTATGGAGTTGATCTAGTGAACAGCCATCCTGCTGCATCACACCCACTTACCACCTTCAGGACGTGGGCGTCAGAAATCTGTGTGTCTTCGTAGTGAATGTGAGTATTGCCAGAAACTGTTGGATTTGTGTGGTTTGTGAAGAAGTAGTGAGGAGCACGGGTTCAACCTCAAATATCTCCAGTTGGAAAATTATCAAATAATTTAAAAAAAGAAATAAAAAAGATCATTACCAACTGATGTTGTCTATAAAGAGGAATTCAAAGGCAAACCTGTTTGGGATTATGAAACAGTTTTTTGAGGATGTTGTTTTTTTTTTAGCTATGTCCTGTTGTATCAGTTACTCAGTGGATTTTGTAAAAATTTTAGTCATTTAAGTCAATTAGTTTATTATTAGTTAGTGTTAATATTTGTGCTTAAATACTACAAATACTCTATGTACAAACAACATAATCTGGTTACTTGCAAAGGAAATTATTATTGGAAAGTTGTTGACCTTTGACCTTTAATTGTATTTCATTCACAATTCTTTTTTAGCAGTGAAGGTGCAGGTGAATGCATTTAAATGCTTTGATCATTTCCCTTAATTCCATATTTTTATTTAATTTTTTATTTATTTATTTTTGAATATATACATATATACACATACACACACTACCAAACCAGGCCTCCACAAACCAACACCAACATTTATAAGACCATGAGCCCACTGGCCTTCTTCTATGCTCTTGATGGTGTTCTGTCCTTGTCCTCCATCTCCTTTTGCTTTGTCATAGAGGCAGTCTCCCCAGCACGTGCCCTGGTTACCCAGAATGAATTTCCACAAAACACCTTGTCATCCTTCAGTTTGTGACGCACATTGCATCAAGATCTGAGTAAATGGGGGGGAACAAATCTGTCACTCTGCGGGTTTTATCATACTCACATTCAGCCAAAGTGTTGTTCATGAAGCATTTCTGACTGATGTACTGATATAATCACCGATTGTTAAAGTGTAAATGTTTAGGATCTAGATTGGAAATGTAGCCCATCTGAAAAAGCATCACATAAAAAGTCTGCAACAACGTTCTTAACACTTTTCTCCCACCTGTTACTGGGGATAAGAGTACGTGCAGCTCAGAGCATAACTGATATGTTTGAATTCCCCTTTGGAATTCCACTCATGATGAAGAAATGGCCAAAATAAAGAGGAAATAGCTGATAGTTAGCTTGGTTGGGCGATTAAAAAGCCAAAACAACCAAGGGTTAGCATAGCCTTCAGATACATACATGTGAATGTTCAAATGTGAGTCATGATGATGCGTACCTCAGTAGTTGTTGGGTAAAAATAATATCAGAACAATATTCTTCCTGAGTGATTTACATACAGTAGAATTATTTATTAACAGACAGAGATCGTCAACATTACTGTCACGTAACACACACTCTGGGGTCACCAGGGAGTAGTTGATGATGTCATTTTGGGCCATCTCTAGAGACCAGGTTGTAGGTCATGGTCTTTATTTCACCCATTTGATCAGAGACAGAGAGCAACAACAACAACAACATCTTTGAAATGCTTCGTGTGACAACACGCACTGTTAAAAATTTAAGATGTGGGAGTTTATGACGTCCACTGGGGGTTGGGGTAAAAATCGTTTGGCATTGCATCATGGCAGCATTACACGGTTGAAACGCTACAGGCTTAGGTTTCAGCCGCCTTGAGATTTAGTGGAGTAACTGTGTTACGTAACATTGCATGTGAGAATATTCTGGAAGGTAAACATGAGGCTGCTCTGAGCTTTTAGTCTCTCTGTGATTAGTCCCACACTTAAAACCTCACGCGGGCAGCATAAGGTCCCCAGGTTATCCATCCTATTAATAATGTCTGTAATCTTCCCACTCATGAAGATGTGAAAAAAAAACCCTGAAAATGCATTAAAAATCCAGTGTTTTGAAATTTAAGGCGTCGCTATTTACAGCTGAAGTACAGTAATACCCCCTGTATTGTGTCGGTTAGTGGTGGCTAAAAGACAGGTATGGGGGGGGGGGGGGGGGGGGGGGGGGGGGGGGGGGGTACTATTGAAAGACAACAGGACAGATCCATGTTTCAGTGGTGAATGTGTTGTTGGATCTGACCATTTTGAACATCCTTTATGTTTTCCGTTTCTTCTGATGCTATAGTTTCAACTCAAGCATATTGTCTTGACTCTGTCTTCCTGTGTTCTGATTGGTTCTTTAGATATGTTTAGGTAAGGAGTAGTTCATTTGTGGTTCATCACTGAAGCTGAGGATGAAATCGTTTGTCACTGAAATTTCCAGAATTAAAAAAGAAAAATATTCCCTAGGTTTTGGTTGCTGACGCGTGTCTGTGGCTGGGGGGAGTCCAGCAGGCGTGGGTCTGCATCCTAATGAGGAAGGGGGTGCACGGAGAATATCACGACAAGAATGACGTGGAGGAGGAGGAGGAGGAGAGAACTGGGGAGAGGAGGTGGGTGAAGGAAAAATAAATGCGAATGGGAGGGGAGGCAGCTGCTCCCAGTCAGTCCAGCCTCACACACACATAATAATAACCACAGGCACACTGGTGTTTGGTCTGGTGGTGGGGCACATCTAGTGGACAACAAAAAGACACACACACACACACACACGAAGAAGTGCTGGAGGTGGAGGTGGTGTCTGCTCAGAGAAGCTCTTTCTTTCATATCTGAAGGGAAATCCAACATCAGCCACAGTGGAGGTGACCGTCAGAGAAGCCCTGACCGCTCATTTAGGTAAGAGTGACATCACACACACACACACTCATTGATATGCAATGTTATTGTTTACATTCACTTTGACATGTGCGGTCATAAAGTCTTGTGGTCTATCAGCAGTTATCAATACTGGGAGACACTGCTGTAAAACCTGCAGTTGTTGATGTTGTTGATCAGGTCAATTCATAGTCTATTATCGACTCGTGACCGTCCCATCAGCCTCCATCCATCTGCACCTCTGGACCCCTCAGTGCGCGTCACGAAGTGCACTGTCCACCCGGCTTAACAGCACTTAATCTGTCATTAGGGTGCTATTCTCAGAGTGCGCAGCAGGAAGGCTACCTCACCAGCCTCCTGCTCCTGCCTGTGTTTGGTTACTTATCCGCTGCTGGAAACTTTGATCCTCCTCCTCCTCCTTCTTCTTCTCCTCCTCCTCTTGTTTCGTACTTCTTCTCCTCCTTCTCCTCCTCCTCTTGTTTCGTGTGGTGCAGATAGCACGGCGGTACTGGTGAGTCTGGGCAACCACGTCATGGAGATAGAACATTTCGACGAGCGCGACAAAGGTCAGAGGCACGGCCGCTCCGGCTCCAGGATGAACGGGGTACCCAGTCCTACGCACAGCGCCCACTGCAGCTTGTATCGGACCCGCACTCTTAAGACTCTGAGCGCGGAGAAGAGAGCCAAGAAGGTCCGATTCTACCGCAACGGAGACCGCTACTTCAACGGGATCGTGTACGCCATCTCCACGGACAGGATCCGGACATTTGACGCGCTTCTGGCCGATCTGACCCGCTCCTTGTCCGACAACGTCAACCTTCCCCAGGGCGTCAGAACCATCTATACCATGGGAGGCTCCAAGAAGATCACCAGTATTGACCAAATGGTAGAAGGTGAGGAAAAAACTAAATAATGTGGTGTTATGTCAAACCTAGTTCCTCAAATATCAGTTTGTTAAAGTTTCTAGTTACATTTAAATTAAAAAATATTTGGATAACTTGACATGGGAAACCCATATGGTGTCCCCGAGGGGGTTAAAACTGAGAACTTGTGTCTTAATAAATATTGCAGCACCTGTCAGCTGCTGTGTCACCTGTTGTCAACTTACCTAAACCATCAACCACAGCATAAAGTGACACCTGCAGGTCTAAACCAGTGGCGTCCGGTTTTCTTTAAGGACCAGAGCTTTGCACAGTAAACTGTCAACGTAGTTTCTGGTAGAAATATACTGTTTTTGATGAATGATTTTCTTTTCTTTACATCCAAATAAATAGCCACAGCGAGAATAAGACACATTTCTCTTAAATGTATCAGCTTTTGTCATGCACCATAATAAAATTCTGACTTTGGAATTGAAAGAAGTTATTGCGATTGTTTGTTTTTAGTCCAGGAATAGACCATAAAGTTCTCTACGTTAGAAGTGAGTAAACACAGTTAGATAAATGCCCAAAAGAAAAAATAACTTTGAACTTTGATATAAAAAAAAGACAAGGTAATAAAACACATAGAATGCCCAAAAGAAAAAAACATTTACAAAACACACAAAAAATAATTCAGAATGCCCCTAAAATGTTATATAAAGCCCAATGCCCCATCTTTGTTGTCAGGGCTTTATACAAAAATATATACAAGTGGGAACGAGTCCTCCAACTAAAAGTACCAAGATGCTGAAGGAACACTGTTGTGAAGCAGATATGAAATTCTACTTCCGTCCTGTTTTCTACAATTGTCCATCATGTCTCTGTCCCTCACATCATTTCTTCCCCCTTTAGGTGAGAGCTATGTGTGCAGTTCAACTGAAGCGTACAAAAAATTGGATTACACCAAGAACGTCAACCCCAACTGGTCAGTGACGGTCAAAGCCTCGGCCACAAACCCCCGTGGCCCGCCGTCCCTGAGCAGCACCAAGGGTGGCGCCGCAGAGAGCAGGGAAATCAAGGACTTCATCCGTCCGAAGCTTGTGACAGTGG
>NC_024325.1:10141524-10166112 GCF_000523025.1 Cynoglossus semilaevis | reverse complement strand
CGGCCCATTCCTATGAACAGGTCCTGACTGACATCACCGAGGCCATCAAGCTGGACTCAGGAGTGGTGAAGAAGATCTACACCCTGGAGGGGAAACTGGTGAGAGACGTCTGCTCTTGTCAATAATGTTGAAGTTCATTGCATCAGAGTTGGTAGTTTTGAAGGATTGTGGTCATGGATCGTGGCTGATGTCCTTTGACGTGGTTCTGAAGTGCATTGAAAGTGTGAGAGTTCGTTTCAATGATTTTTCAATGAAAGCGGTGTTGAGTAGCTTCATGGCTAAACTAGCAGTGCTAACCTGCGAGGCGATTACCCTTTGGTCCCACCTGATATAAATTTAGTGCTCAAGTCAGGTAAGGCAACCAAAGGCACAGTGAGGGCAGTGATGTTTTTACTGTCCTAGTAAAAAAAAATTACAATGCAGAACCCTGCTCACATGGTGTTATTAACACTCACTATTTTAGCCTTTGTGTCAAAGCTTACTTTCTAACGGCTTTTGGACTCCCTCTTTGAATGAATGTGGCTCAGCTGTGTCATGGACACCCTCCCATCCTCCCACCTTTTCCACCCCCCTACCTCCTATATCCCCAGCCTCCTGTTAGTTTCAGTCCCCTGGGCTAAAGGCCACTGATACTGTGTGCTGTAAGGGTTTTACATTTTTAATGCAAACATGCTCGATTTTCTTTACTGAGTTCTTTATGAATGGAGAGCGTCAACCATGTCTCCATTCACAGTGAGCGCTGTAGAGACGTGAGGAAAGATGGAAGAAGTCAACTAACGGAGTCAGTGTTTCCACCCACGCGGCAGTGATGTGTGTCAAAGCTTCGCCTATATATAGGTTGTGTATCTATAAACGCTCTGATAGTCCACCCACCTGCTGTACATCCAGGTGACTGAAAAGGCTAACTACTGTTGCTGCTTTTGTTTTTGTGGCTGTGTAGTCACCTTTCCTTAAGTCACATTCAACTGTACTCCTGACCTTTGACCAGTAGGGGCTGGTGTTGTAAAATATCTTTAGGTATTTGACTTTACTAAATAAAATGCAAAAAATATGAACTCAAAGAGCAGTCATAGTTTAGCCAAACAACTGTAGCTAAATAAATAGAACATGCCACCTTAAAGTAGCTAACAGATAACCAAATAATTTAATGGTATTGTCAGAAAAATCGTAACATTTATTGTGAATTCTTCGTCATACATACAGAAAGATAATTCTTGAAGAGTTGGAGTTTTTTGACCTTGGCCCAGCCGCTGAAATCCCTGCATCACGTTTTTCTTAAGAAACGTCTTGCTCTTGTGCTCTTGGGATTAAAGTCGCGCTCTTGTGCAACACTTTCTTCTTCTGCTGTCAGCGCCTGTCACATTTGTGTTGGAGATTACACAATAGAAACTGTCCTTGTCTAGTCCACTCCTCTGTGATGAGACTATTATGGTGCTGGTATTTTTGTCCTGATATTGATTGGGCCTGTAGGCATGGTAACACACTCGGTGCTTGGCCAAACCTGGCTGTTAGTGGTTGTGTGAGCGTGGGTTAGCGCACATGTGAGAGAGTTCGTAATTTATTTTTGCCACTTTGGTAAGGAGCCCTCAGTTTAGCATTCTAAAGATATTCTGTGTGTATATATATATATATATATATATATATATATATGTGTGTGTGTGTGTGTGTGTATATGTATATATATATGTTAATATATATTTATATATATATATCTATATGTCTATATATATTTATATATATATTTATATATATATATGTAGTCAGAAGTATGTTTTTCTTCCCTTCTTCCCCCGTTATTATTTGTGACTTTTGAAATATTGGAATTACTGATGTAGAAAAGTAAGAAACATATGCGAAACATATTCTTTACTAGTCAGTATGCAGGTATACTGTATAATATTAAGATACATATTATCAATATCAATAGTCATCTATAAGACATCCTCATACCATTGAGAGTAATCTTATTTGCTGTATTTTCTCCATGTAATTGCTAATGTTATTATGGATTGACACGTAAATCTACAACAAATCAACTGATTAAAAACTCCGAGCAGCAACATATGGATGAGTGAGAACAAAAGCGGTGTTATTGACACTTCATCGTGCAGTATTAAGTGACGGCACTGTGCTAAAGGTAATTACCTGAGTATGCACCAGTATAAGGTTACTTCAAGGGGGTTAAGTGTGTGTGTCTGCATGCACGTGCATTGGTGAGCGACAGTGGGCCGCTGCAGTACGACGAACCGGGTCCGTCACTGAACGTACTGAGCGGAAGTAGGTTTCTGGGCCTGGTAGACAGTAACACAGATTCTCATCAGTGCTGCAGAGAGAGAGAGAGTGAGAGAGAGAGATTAAGAGATTGATGAAGAAAAAGAGGGAGAGAGAGATTTCTGGATTCTTCCTTTCATTAACTCCAGAAATGAGGTTAGAGACAGAAGTGCAGGATGTACAGTATATCCTCACATTTTTGTGCGATTGGCGCCCATGGTCATGACTGAAAGAACCAACTGTCTATCATAAAGAGCAGTTATTTACAGTAGTGGTCTCAATCTAACATACCGATAAAACATATGAAAGTCCATTAGCAGCTGTTTGCTACAGCACGTTAGCTCAGTGAGAGCTGACTCCTCTGTGATCATTCCAAGTGTCACGTTCCCACCTGTAACACGAGAGACTCCGTGACAAACTCACTATCAGGTTCCACCCCCACCTCCACACCTCACCCCACCCCCACTGCCCCTTTGATTGTCCCCTGTCTCAGGTCTCACTGTATCTGGTGGACGGCGAACATTGGTTCGGTCTAGTTGCCTAGGAACTGGCTGACCTGCGACGATGCTGTGGTGATGGCAGAGCTTGGATTTGGTCTGATCAAGAAGGTAGACAACCAGTAAGTGGTTTAGGTCCATGGACGTGGCCGCTCTAATAATACACGTAATCTCTGTTTACACACACAGACCGTGACACGCACACGCAGAGGCAGAGGGCTGGTCCCCGGCTGCTGTCCTTCAGCCTTCTGCTGAGGCTTATGCATACTTAGGCAAAGACAGGGGCAGCCCACCCTGGCTTTAATGGACTCTCATGCATCACTGGCCATTAACTGCAGGCGGTTATCAAACAGTGCATGAAGCCATGCCATTTACTCTCCCTTTTTTTGCATCAGTAATCAGAGCCTTTGGCATGTGTCCCACTTGGTGGAGCAGTTATCAAAAATTATGATTAAGTGCCTGCGTTACAAATGCAGCACTTTTCAAGAAAAGCAGAAAAACATTAAATGGCTGACGCAGTCAAATCAGTCAGGGGGAAAAAATATAATTTTGATCCTGTGAAGCTGCCATTTAGCATCTTTGCTGCAGGACAAAGTATAAATAATTGAAAAATGTATATATATGTATATATATATATATACAGTGTATAGAAATGAAAAGGAAAAAAAGGAGAAAATACAGGCACAGGGCAGCTGGCAGAAAACCTCATATTCCTTGATATTTAAAAGATGCAAATATTAGTTTCCTGTTAGACAAAAAGTGACTTTATAGAGTGAGACTCTTCCTTTGAGGGAGTTTAATTATTATTAATTATTTTCTGCTCTTGGGAATGTTGTTATGCAGTCCATCAATGACATGACACAGTGTTTTTCTCATAGTGAAGCAGCACAGTGTGGTGTTACACTGTCTGGAGGAGAAGAAGCCACTTCTCCAGTATCTGCACTGCAGCTCTCACTTCTCCTTTACTGCATCTGGGGCCTGTCCTCGATTTTGGCTGCACCAAAAGGCTTTTATTATCCTTTACCAGAACACTTTCTCTGTAGTCAGCTGTTCTTAATTTTTGAGATTTTTTTTTCATTCAGTCATTATATTTCTTTCGTTTTAATTTAATTTAAGATGTATGTTCTTTATATACTTTTCTCCACTCCTGTTGGCAGCATGCTGTGTTTTTTTTAAATGTTTCTTCAGACTTGGGTAAATTAACACACTTGGCATAAAACCCTAAATCCATATGGCAACGCTTCCCCCCACACTCTCTGTCTGCCTCTCCACACCGTCCTGACCTCTTGGTCCCTCCATTTCTGTTTATATTTCGGTTCCATTTCTTAACTTTGTAAAATATTCAGCAGCGACTTTGTTTTAAAAAGAATCCTGCTCAAAAAGTCACATGACATTTCCGATCTCTGTTTTGACAGACAGTTTGCAGATGATGTTACTGTTTGTCTTTTAGGAGGATTGTGGGAAACTGTTGTGCACCTGCTACTGCTGATCTGCTGAGTCACAGCCAGACAGGGCAGCTGTGTGTGTGTTACTGTGTGTATTTTCTGCAAAACAAAAAAAAGTCTACAAGCCAGTAGTACAAATTTAATACCCTCCAAGTTTATTTACTGTAATTGACGTTGATAAATCCTTAATATGGAACGTTTCAGATCTCTCTGTCTCGGTCCACATCGCTTCGTTGGTTTTGTGTCTCTACCAGCAGAGAGAGTCAGACTGTGGCAGATTGCGGCGCTGTCTAGTCAGAGGACGTGAAGCCAAATTAGAATCGATGGCAGACTTTTGGGCTGCTGGCAGATTGTGGAGAACATTGTTACGCAGCAGCTCCATCACAGACACACACTGTCTGACCTGTGTTCTTTTCCTACTGCGAGCAAAATAATCCGTCTGAGGGGGTGTCAAACACACGGCCCGTGGACCAAAACTGGCCCGCTTGGCATTTCAATCTGGCCCAGTTGAATAATTCTGAAAATAAAAATACACTTAATGTTCAGTTTTTTTGTGTTACTTCATCAGTGCAGCTCAATCTATGACATGCATACCATTTTGAGGTACTTGGACTCCGTTTAGTGGTGCTTTGAGGAAATGTTATTTTTATTTTTAAACTGTGTAATATGAGCAGTAACGGGGGGGAGCTACTTCATTCAAATACAGGTTTTCACCATAGCAGCTGCATGCTCAGTCACTGTTTATTTTTTACTGCAGAGTCTTAACATCAGGGACAAGGACTGGAGCAAGACTTTTATTTAGTCTGAGATGTATTGCCTATTTATTGAACCCCAACCTGTGGTATTAGTGACAGTACTTGGTTTCAATGAGTACACAAATGGCAGTAGTCGTACTTGTACTAGATGGTAACAGTGAACTAGTTACAAGCAGCCCTGTATACAGTGGGGTGACCTACAGAGAACCTGCTGGATTAGTACGGTTCTGTGATCTTGTTTTTTTTTTTTTTAATGTTTTTTCCTGTGTGCAAAAAGCTCAGAAACGCTTTGAAAACACACACAAGGCGCCAAGAGAGATGTTTGCTGTCGCCCAGTGGACAGCAGGAGCTGTTTCATAAGATGTTATGTAATGAAAACATCCAATCAGACACTTCTGTTGTTGCAAGAACAACACTGCAAATTCCAACTGCTGCAGTGTTGGTTTGTTCACGCTCCTCCTGCTGTCTGCCTGCCCCTGTTTACTCTACATCTAGTTAAATTTTTGTGCAGCGGTCGCTGATTGAATCAGCAGGAGGTCTTGGAATGTGTCTATTCTCCCTCAGGGTGCAGATTTCACCCCCCCCCCCCCCCCTCCGGTCCCCTCTGGCCCCTGCCTCTCCCACATCGATTACTGTCTCATTTTCCTCCTGACAGCCAGTGTGGCTCTGTCTGCTCTTTTTCTCTCTCTCCCTTTGGTCCAAAAGTGAAATACTGAAAAAAAAAAAGAAAAGAAAAAATACTAGTCCATCAAAATGCATTTGACAGATTCACTGTAAATTGTGAATAAGATTTTTTTTTTCTGCAGATGCAGAGATTTTAATGTGCCAGACGTTTCATGCTGGGAAAAGAGTTTGTTGTTTGTTCTCACAGGAGTTGCAATGCAGCACGACTTCACAACAGTGCCATCTGATGGTGCTCACACCAAACCTGCATTCAAACACAACAACATTTTTTCTTTCTACTTGTACCTAGTATATACATCTGCACCTCACAGTCTGTCATATTTCCATCCAGTTATTCCTGGTGCTTCAGAGCAGACAGCTCTGTGGAGCTGTCCATGGTGCTGACTGTATCGACAGACCTTACCCAGTGTCTGTGGATCGGGTTTATTGATTTTATAACAATTTTGTGAAACTACTGAGGCACAGTATATTAGTCTTTGCCTAGTTACTGTAGGTGACATTGTTTTTTGTTTTTGTTTAACTAATTTTATTATGGCAGTGCACTGTTTTGGGTAATATTTGCACATGTTTGTTGTTTTTTGCTTTATCCTTGAACAAGCCAGCCTCCTTTATTAACTCAGACTAAAAGCATTGCCTTAGAATTTAATGGTTACCCAAATGCCTTCTGCTGTGTGTAGTGTTCCACTTATGATGTAAGTAATATATATATATTAAACCAAGATTTTAAATCTTTATGATTAGGCTCCTAACTGTATTTAGTATTTTTTTTCTTAATTTTACATTATTGTTGTGTCTTTGTGGATGGCTTTTTTCAGTCTCTGTGTCCTTGGGAAAGAAAAATTCTGCAAAGTCATCCTACCTGAAACACAGAGACAGAGGTTTAACAAAGGCTGTGCCCCAGAGAGAACCCTGTTTTCAGAGTAGCTTTAACTGCGTGTGAAAGTTACTGTGTAAAAGTGTGAAATTCATCTAATCTTTTAAAATCTTTTAAAAATATATCAGCTTCTATACTGCTTGTCCACACTGACTGGTAACATCAGTATACAGCAAAGCCTTTTCGGCTAACTTAGTCACAGACCGAGTACTATGTATGGTAGCTGTTAAACAGTGCCATCATGTGGTGTAAAAGACACTTTTGTTTGTTTGGTGGCCATTTGTTGCCGGGTTATTTTCAGTGTAGATTATATATGAAACAAATCTTCACCAAAATTAAGATTATTTTTATGAGAACAAAAAAATAAAAATAAAATAAACGTATAAATGATGTCCTAATGTAGAGGGGAAAAAACGATTTAGAGACTACGGCGGGGCTTGAACTTTGGTTGGACACTAGGTGGCGCTGTTAGAATAGAAATGCGTTTACACAGCGCTACGGTTTGTGTTAGACTTCTGGGTTTATATTTTTGCTGGATACACAGCGCTACGGTTTGTGTTAGACTCCTGGGTTTTTATATTTTCTGTCTTTCTACAGATACAGTGTCACTGAGGCGCAGTCTGAGATGCTGCTGAACAGCAGCGTCATGTCAAATGTAATATTAACTTCATACTGTGATTAAAAAAATAGTCCAACCAGATCATCCTGCATTTCACTTTTATATAGTATTTAACAAAAACTGTAAGTTAAAATATATAGTTTTACATTCCTTGATATATGCATTTTTTTATTCTCTGGATTTATTTGACTATCGTTTCCTTTATCCCACTTTTTGTATCATTTTTTGTCTCCCGTGTTTTAGTCATGGTGCGTTGTGTAACCGTTCCCCCTCTTACTAGATTCATCAAAGCAGCTTTTTGTCATAGCCTCGGAACAGCAGTCATGAATACATTTCCTGTTCTGCTCTTTTTGTGTCTTCTCTTCTGAGATGTTAGGATTTTTTTTTCTGGTTATTTATTCATGTTGCCGTCTCTTCATCTATGACAGCTCCTGCTCCTGTTTTCTGTTCTTCTGTCCATCTGTGTGTACTGACTTGTTAAGAGGGTCACACAAAGGAAATAACATCTCATTATGACCTCAGCCTCTAGTCAGGTGAAGGAGGAAGTGTTAATTGGTGTGAATGACGTGGTTGTCATCCGTGTAGTAGATTAACAATGAACGATAGAGCCCCTTTCATCTCACTTCTCTACGTCACGGACACACACCAGTGCCTGCGGGGCGTTATCACCATGGCAACAATATTTATTAACAGCCTTCCCTGTACAGTACACTATACGGTCTTGTTTTGCTTGATTTTTAGTTTGATGCCGTGTAACTTGAAGTCATCCCTCCCTGGGAGTTTGTTTTTGATTTTTATTCTTGCTGTTGCTGTTCATTCTGCCTGAATCCTAATATTTCTGCTGTGCTACACTTGGGATGAGCAGCATCAAAGAGTCTGACTCAAGCATCCTCCTCGTTTCAGACTCCAGCAGCAGCAGAAACAACATTAACAGCTGAGGTCTGTGTCTGAGGATGTGGTCAGACTGACTCAGGGCAGTAAACACATCCTGATGCACGGGTGTCTGGAAAACATCTTTTCATTCTAGGAAAGTGTGACGTCACGTTCTGAATGCATTTACAAATATATAAACAATACGAAACATTTCATTTAAAATGACTCCTACGAGACCAAACAGAAAGAGTTAACAAATTAGTCATAAAATTTTACAATACAGCAAGAGCTAGCTTGATAATGGAGAGCAGCACCAATAACAGTTCTCAAGGCTTGGCCAATCAGAACAACTGCTGTACATAAAGGATAATCTCCTGTGCCAGATCCAACATGGTGCTCGAGGATTTGGTTACCTGTGATAAAGTGCATTGTAATGTAAACAGGAGTAACAATGCATGAAGGTAGAGAGAGAGAGAGAGAGAGAGAGAGAGGAGGATGTTGGGATTTATTGGTGTACCACTGTACAGTTTTTGATGGTGTACCTTTTAACTGTGTCTACTCTCTGCAGACCGTCCTGCCTGTGTGAGTTTAACAACCCTGTCAGCTCAAATAAAAGCCCTGCCATTACACATGTCAATCGGAACCACTCCATGGTTATTAAATAGATTTACGGGTGAGCTCTGTTTCAAAGCCGTTGCACTTTCAGGTCACATTATGTTTAGTCAGCTCGATTTTTAGATGGGACTGCTCTAGTATCTAACCTGATGCTGATGGGTAATGCCCTAGAATGTTCTGTCCCTAAAAGAAAAAAGATCTCAAACATACTTTTAATGAAAAGATCTTATCACATTTTTGCGAGTGAGAATAAATGTAATATCATAAGAAGGAAATTGAGGCAACAAAGGGCAGAGAATTTATGATCCAGTGTGGAAAGTTATAGTGTTTTATCGCGATGGTTCGGAGTAAGAAATGAATTGAGACGTGCCGTGTGATTGTGGCAACAGTCAGAAGAGGCCGAGGGAGGTTGTTCCCAACTTTAGCAGGACATAATAAAAGGTGCTTGCACGTTTACTGCATAGCAATTGGAAATGACCACCGTGTGGCGCTGTTGGAACAATACTGCAATAATGAAAACTTGGTTTTAATGATTGCATGATAGCAATAAATATATATATACATATAATGGTACATATATGAAAACACATATGTGCATATACATATAAATGTATATACACAGACAGTACATATAAATATATTTTCAATTATATATGTATACATATAAATGTGTATATGTACTGTACATCTGTATGTGTATGAATGTATAATGGTAAATATACATATACTCTTACATGTGTATATATGTATGTGTATTCAAATGTATGAATATAAGAGTACACATATTTACTATTATGCATTCATACATGTAGATTTACATATATAGCTGTAAATATGTGTATATATTCTGTATTTATGAATTCATACCTATTGATGTATGTATACATATATACCTATACACATATATTTACCACTAAATATATATGTATATAACTATATACATATATATTTACCACTATACTTACATATATATGCAAAAGACTATATGTAGATGGATACATAGATAAATAGATAGATAGATAGATACCGCACTTGTTAGTAAAGAAACCATAATGTAAAAAAAAAAGGAAATGGGAACAAACAACCCATTATTTCTTCAGTCAGGACTGTTGTGATGTTTTTTCCCACCTCATTACTCAAAGCTCATGTTTGCGAGGCTGAGTTTCACAGAAAAGCCTGTTTGCCGTTTACCGGCTATTTTGCTGATAATGCTGTGACTCAGCTGTGACTTACTTTTTCCGAGAAGCTGATCAGAGCCTGATAGGAATTTAAATGAATTCCTGGTCTGTAATTGCCATGAAAATTACAAGGAGGAAAAAAGCAGGTAGCTTTGTGTTTTCTCATTAACTCCAGGCAGTGCTTAGCGTGCATGCAGCTTTAACTGTAATAGCCCTTAATGGATTTTTGGAGGGAGATTCGTCATAGCTGATGAATAAACTGCTGTCTTCCTGCAAAATCCCTCCCTGCCTAAAGTGTAATATAATACGGGATATAGATGACACGGGATTGAAATGTGATTCGCAGCCCGCAGTGATGTAATTAAAGTTGTTTGTGTTTAACGTGTGAAATTGATATCAGATCTTCTGTCAAAACAGCCTCCAGATTAAACGTGATGTCTTTTTTTTAAGAGAGAAGAAAAGCTGAAGTTGAACAATAGTTCAATTCAACAGGACAAACACCAAGGGCTGAATCTTCCATATCCATGATTGGTCACTGCTCCGATAATATCGGCCGACCGATATAATTTGCCCGATATTAGCGTATTATAACTATGTTATATCTGTAAGAATCAGTATCCGTTTTTTCTCTGATAATAAAAACTCGATAGCAATACCTGGGTTTAGCCAAATGATGTGTGCCCTAAAAATAGTTTTGGGGAAAAATGGCTGTATGTGAAGGTGAAAGCCACTAGATGGCAGCATCGCTGCCTTTGTGTTGATCTATTTTTATAATCAGGGGATTGTATGCAGAATGCTGGTGCCAGAAACTCATACAGTGGTTAGTTTAGGTAAATAAATAAATATTACACGCACTTCGGCATAACAGATATCGATATAAAATAACACATTTTTGAGCAACTGATGATTGAATGATTTCATATTTTCATTTTTTTCAGTCTCGAACCACCCTCCAAGAGATGCTATTTCACTAGACACAATGTCACATTCTGTAGACAGTCTTTCCGATTTTTTTTTTTACCCCCCCTGTGTCAGTCCAATTTCTGTTTAGTGGTGTTGCCTGTCCTCATGTCTCTGTTTGAGTCTGGTGTTAGCCTTACAGTGAGGAGTGTGTCAGAAAATGACAGTGACTCATTAGGACAGAGTGTTTTTTTATATATATATATTCCCTCCGTCTCTCACATTCACTGTCTCTCACTAAACACATGGCAAAAAACAGATTTATTATCATCATGTGATATAAGGTATTTTAAAGGGAGAGGTCTCTTTTTTTTATTTAAATATTTGATTTATTCACATATAAAGGAATAGTGCAAAAACACTGGAAGTGAAAATACTGCAGAAATACACATTATACTAATGGTGAATTCACACAGAAATGTACTGTACTTTAGCCGTGCTACTGTGTTGTCACACCATTTTGTCCACGCGACTCATCTGCGTGTCCTTGTGTCCAGGTCACCTGTCTTCAAGACTTCTTTGGCGATGAAGACATTTTCGTGGCGTGCGGACCGGAGAAGTTACGCTACCAAGATGACTTGATGCTGGACGAGTCTGGTGAGAGTGACGTTTGGTATTTTAAACCCTTGTTGTAATGTCATGTCTCCTCACTGTCTGTGCGCCCTGCGCTGCTGTCTGAGTGTTTTACGTCTGACTGTTGGAGGAGGCAAAGGCAGAGAACATCGCTCCGTTAGCCTCGCTTGTCGCGGCTGTTATGTCTAATCAGGACTAGTAAAATTTAGTTTCAGGGGCTTCGATATTACTTTATTATTATTGAATTATTTTTCATCATCAAGTCATTTTTTATTCCTCTCTCACTGTGTTGAAGAAATGAAGCGATAATCGCCTGATAAATGTCTGTGTGCATGGTGTTAAATTCCCATTATGAAGCTCTGCTGACTGGACTCTTCAGCCACCGTCCATGGCGTTGTGTCCCTCATTGTTTACTGAGGGTTTGTTTTGTCCTCACTTCACCCACCGGTGCTCTGCTCTCTCTCTCACACTCCTCCTGCATCGCTGGCACACAAAAACCTCCTGCCATTTAAAACTCATCTGCATTCTCATCCTCTCATGTCTCTCTGCGAAAGGCTTTGTCCCGAAGACTCTTTCAATCACCTGTTCCCTCCCAGTTTCCTTTTATCTAATTAATAACGTCTGACAAAATACCCAACTCTTTTCTTTTTTGTTTCTTTTTTTTTTCTTTCCTTCCTTCCTTTCTTCTTTCCTTCCTTCCTTTCTTTTTTCTTTCTTCCTTTCTTTCTTCCTTCCTTTCTTCCTTTGTTTCTTCCTTCCTTCCTTCCTTCCTTCCTTTCTTTCTTTCTTTCTTTCTTCCTTCCCTTCTTCCTTTTTCCTTTCTTTCTTTTTCCTTTCTTTTCTTTATTTCCATCTCTCTCCGTCTCCCTCTGTCTCTTTGCTTTATGTGAAAATGGAATGGCCGTCTGCCAGTGGCCCGTTCCCTGAGGTGACCTTATTCTCCCTCTGTAAACGAGCGTAGAGCACCATCGACCATGCAGTGATGGCTCTGAGTTTGATTCTAATCATTAGTGTTCGTTGTATGATCAGCAATAAAAAAAACCAAAAAACAAAAACAAATGCCAAGTTGGTTATTTTGAAGATCTCTCTTGATTTCTCTATGTTTTAGAAATTACAAATGTCTTTGTTCAACCTTTCCAGAACACGTGACCCCCAGTGGTAGCAAGATGAAGTGTCATCATTAAAACTAGCATCCTGTGCTTGCTAGTCATACCACTAGTGTTCACCAGGGGCTCTAAATGGCCTCAAAAACTGCTTCAACAAGGTTCAGTGTTAGGTCTCATTTCATTTCATTTTCAATTGCTGCCAATAGGTGACGTTGTTTTTGAACATTCAGTTCTAATGGTACATCCTGCACACATTACATCATTCAGTCAGGGTCCAAATGTAGATACAAGTGCCACTGATACATTAACTGGAGTGATAAAAATGGACGGTTTACTGATTTTATCCTGACATGAGACAAAATGGAAAGTGATCGGAGCAAACAGAGACAGAGTCAGAACTGCAGACATGTTTGCCTCCTCTCAGCATCATTGTAATTATCACTTCTGCCTCAGCTCTGGCACATTGTCATCATGTTATCTCTGCACTGTACATTAGTCAGTAAGCCACACACACACACACACACACACACACACACACAGAGATTTCCGACTGTGTATAATTCTGCCTTCCCACTAGTGTTAAATGGTAATGAGCTATAATGGTGCTGGGTTAATGAACAGAAGAGGAGTTAAGTTTGGGGGATGAAGGAGGCAGTGCGTGTGTGTGTGTTTGTGTTTGTGTGTCAGTGTCTGTGTCCCTTAACTCATTTATGTGTGGACATTTCCAGACTGCAGACTTGTAGCCACTGTAATAGTGTTTGGAAAACCAGCCTTGGGACGGTCAGAACCTGAGGGTAAAACCAAATCGAAAGGTCGACTATTGACTGTCAGGCCATTAAATATAAGTTTGAGTCTAAAATGCTGAGATTAAAAAAAAAAAAATCATTCTGAGGTAAATTCACTGAGTATTTAGTGTGGACTATCAGCTTTATTGGCCATTGCATATATACAGACACATATTTATACAGTGTATACACATAATAAAATTGTCCTCTGCATTTACCCACCCCTGGGGAGCTGTGTGTCTTCTTATGAACAAGGCCAGAAATCCGATCCTATTACCACAAGACCACAGGCTGCTACTGTTTCTACTCTGTGGTCGAAGATGCAAACATCGGTTTGCATGAAAAATACCAGCAAGTTGGAGTGAAAATCGATGCTTCCTGCTAATGAATAGATTCTGATTGGCCAACATTGTTCTTCTAATACATTGTTTTGTACTGAATTCTTCGGACAGTGTGTGTTTTCTTCTTTATTTGAATGAATGAGGTTGGTTCTGACACACATTTCTGTCATTGCTCACAGAGTGTCGTATGATGAGGTCAGTGAACTATGGAAGGATGTCCGTGTCGTTAAACAGAGGCTCTGCCAGATCTGCTGTCCCCATAAGAAACAACAAGTCTCTTGAGCCCGGTGAGTATTTTTTTTTTTTTTTGTCGTCTTTGCAAATCTGTTGTTGTCATTTTAGTGAAGTTAAACAAAGACCATAACTGTGTCTGTGCGTTTGTGTCATGCATGGAGAGTGTGTTCAGCGTCCCTGACCGTAATGAGCACAGCTGGAAGTTGTTTTTGTTCTAATACTTACTTTTGTGATTAGCTTGGCTAATTACTTAATCAGGGCCACAGCAGATTTAACGGCACTGAAAACAGTCTGAATGAACACCGTGATATTTTGAAAGCG
This sequence comes from Cynoglossus semilaevis, assembly GCF_000523025.1. Classification (NCBI taxonomy): domain Eukaryota; kingdom Metazoa; phylum Chordata; class Actinopteri; order Pleuronectiformes; family Cynoglossidae; genus Cynoglossus; species Cynoglossus semilaevis. Next base: position 10,151,981 of record NC_024325.1, on the reverse strand, counting down.
TACTCCCTCAGTACAGGAATGCAAATGAGCTATTTTTTCATGGAGTGCAGAGGCGAACGCAGGAGTTAGTGAGGGAACAGAAGGAGCGAAGCAGAGGTGAAGGTGACTGGTGATGCAATTTTACTCAATCCACCGATCCGGTTGTTTCCTGTACTTCACACAGGGTCTCGGTTCCAGCATGCTGTTGAAACAGTCGAACTTTTTGAACATGCTAGTAATGATGTCAGTAGCAATAATAACTGCACATGACATTACACTTAACCTTTGAGTGAAGGCACAGCGAATGAGACAGTGGTGAAATGGAGCCTTGTGTGTAGCCTGCAGCGGAGATTTTAACCAAATGTCAGGCTGTTCTCTTGCTGATTGCACAGCTTGAGCTTTGACTTTGTGTGTGTGGGGTAGAAAAAAAGGGCAATTATGCAGAAGCACACTTCACTTAGTGTAGTCTTTTAATATTTTAAGGTCTGGCGGCGCAGTGACATGTCAGGTAATGGCTGATTCAACAGCTGGTGCAGAAAAAAAATAGTACATATAATGTGGAAATGTAGAAAAAATGCAGATGAGCTAAAATACTTCCATGTACTGTCATTTTGACATATTTTGTGTTAAACTCAGAAGTTCAGGGAAAGGGCTGCAGTGGGGTAGGGGGAACAATCCAGTGTGATGCTGGCGTTATAACTTTGGGGAAAGGTTATGAGAGTGAGTCATAATCTCAGCATTTGTGTGTGTGTGTGTGTGAGAGAGAGAGAGAGAGAGAGAGAGATAAGGCTGACTTGCCTGAGTTCCCATGGAAACATAATACAGCAGGAAGATGTTTGTCTGACGTACCAAATATGGCAGCAACTTCCTGCGAAATGTCCTGCAGTGGAGAACAGAGCTGACTGACGCTCGGCTGGTGTTGATGTTTTGTCGAGCATTTGCATTATTAAATCAAAAGACGCCGAACACCTGAAGCAGATGTTGATGAAGTCACTGAAAAAAAAACATTTAAATTAATGAGTGCTTCGAGCACAACAGGTTTGGGCAAAGACTGTGGAACAACAAATGGAACAACACATTTAAATATGCACAGTAGCTGCTGTAAAGCCCCCTAGATATATATTTTTATTCCCATCTTCTTCTTTTTTTGGCTCAGGATAGGATAGAATTTTCTTTGTTTGCCAGAAATAACTGATAAAAAGTTATATACAGTATATGAATACAAATATTTTCAAATGTATTTTAAATTCTGCTTTAATTAAAAATAGCTCAATAGTGATGCTGAATTGCATTCATATTCATGGACATCAGAAAGAGAAGCGTTTGTGTCAGGGCCTTAACGAGCTGCTCTCCCAACGAAAGATGTTTAACGAGCTTGGTTTATATCCTTTCCTTGTTTCGGTCTTTAAATGGAGCCTCGCTGTGTCAGTACTTATGTGTACAAACGCATATGAATGTGAATGAGTGAGTTTGAGTATGCTATTGAGTGAGTATTGTATCGTTTTTATTATGTGAAGCCCAATGAAGCGCTGAGCTGCCGCCATTTGTTTTGGACAGCGTTATCTAAATTAAGATTGATTGGTTGTGTGAGTAATTCTATTTTCTTTGTTACAAAGAATACAGGCTAGAATCCCTGTAAACATTTGGAGTGGAGACTCGTACTTTTGTGTTGACACGCTGGTTGTGGCGTCTTTGCTGTTAGCTCGGTAATTTTTCATTTAGAACTACTTGGTTCCATCCATTGCTGCCTTCACTGATAGTGAATATCAAATATTTTCTAGTTACGGATTGTCATTAAACCAAAAGTATTACTAAAACTTGAAAGGTTTCCTATTGGGGGAACAAAACACCACCTTGCACTAGACCAAGGGTGGGCAAACGTTTTGAGTCGCGGGCCACAATTGGTCCTAAAATTGAAAATGAAGGCCGGGTCAGGAGCAGATAGAAGGAGCGTTAGTGTGAACTAAGATGAATGACATGTAAAAGTCATATATAAAGGCTAAAATGCTAAAATGATTTTAGCCTTCTCTACACCATCTATAGGGGAAACTTGGGCATTGCAGGGTAAAGGCAGAAGTATAATCACAAAACAAACCAATTATAGAATTTGGACAAGTTTGTTGCACCGGATTACAAAGCTGAATCCGGCCCCCGTACCTTAGTTTGCCCATGCCTGCACTAGAAAGTTAAAAATACTGAAAAAAATGACATCACAAAATTGTCATTTTAATTAGAAAAGTTAAAGTATATATATATATATATATATATAGTTAAAAGTGTTTTATCAGACTTATCCCCCAAACTTTTAAATTGAGGTCTTTGCCAAGGAAATTTAAAGTCTAGATCCCAGATAAGAAAGGTCTGTGTTTGTATTTATATTAAAAGATCAGGGCAGCGCAGAGTTATTATCTCCTTCAGGTTTCAGGTGGCCTGAAAGCAATCTCGGAGCTCTGCATTCATCTTTCATTTGGCCAACACAGACATTAATAAAAACCCTCTGCTATCTCATTTAATAATCTGCTCTGAAGGAGTCGCAGAAAGGAGATGAAAGTTGTAAATTGTGTCTGAAGTAGAAAATGAAGAGACGCGGTGTTAGAAGGTGTTAGATTCTGCAATACAGTCGCACATGCTGTCAGGCAGCAGCTGGTGTGTCTGTGTGTCTGACCGTTTCTCACCAAGACCCTCGACTACAGAGGGAAAACAAAGTGAGAGTAGAGGAGGAAGTCAAATGATACCAACACATGCAGAAATGGAGGATTTAATTTGCGTGACACACTTTTTCTCGGTAAAAAAGCAAATATACTGTACCCACAAAAACGTTTGTCCCAAGCACTGTACTGTGGCCCACTCGTGTACCATGACAGATCATCAGTTGTGGCGTGGAAAAATATTCCAATTTCACATAGTTTGTCTGAAAACAATTATTTATTTACCCAAAATAATTTGTCGTTGCAATGCAACAGTGACCACCAGAATGACTGAACAATCTTCTACTACTGTAAGTGGCAACAGATGACTATAAATGTTTTAAAAACATGTTGAAAACATGCTGCTTAGACTGGTTCCCTGGTCTGAATTTCAAACTACAGAAGAATGTATTTTTGTTATTCAGTTTCACTTGTTTAATTGCTCTGCAGTGCTCTTAGATGTGCCATAACCTCTAAGGGGAAAACAGCGCTAAAGTAAAATACAACACTAAAAATACACGACTTTGAATTTCAACTGAATAAATGAGAAGATACAATTTTATTGACTTTATTTTCAGACTAGACGTCGACGGAAACCAACAGTTGAATAAATTCCTGCCCTCAGTTTCATTTCCTCCCTGCACTTTCACAAAAGTCACAAAGCGAACGTCCTGCTGAGGGAAATGTCTGCTCTGACACATTGTAGGGGGTTTGGTGTGACAGTATGTTCTGTCAGTTTTGTGTGTACATGAGTGGGCGTGGGCAAGTGCTTGTGTGTCAACTTGACGTGTCATCGCCCCCCAATGATCTCACAGCCCCAACTTGGTGTCTGTACACACACGGACCCACAAATAAAGTGAGAAAACAATTTGCACTCGTACATAGTTTCCCCGCCCATCGCACCATCTGTCTCTTCGCTCTCCACCGAAGCTTCACGTCTGCTAAATTTAACAGAAGATCTCACGCGGTGCCGACGAACGCGGCTCTGAAACCTCACTCTCTCACCTTTCCGTCGTGAGCAACATCGTATGACTTTACGTCAAAGTGGTGCGGGGTCGCTGACTCATGGATGAATCCGCTGTACCTGCAGGGCAGTGACATTTTATAAAAGTTGGTGACACGATGACCCCTGCCTTCACAACCTCTCCTAGAATTTCATTAAACCAACATCAGTTGGTTTGCAGTTTGTAAATTAGAAATGGTATGGTATAGTATGGCCTGGTCTGCTATGGTATGCTATGGTACGGTTTGGTATGGTTTGATATGGTTTGGTATGTATGTTATTGTTTGCTATGCTATGCTACGGTATGTATGTTATTGTTTGCTATGCTATGCTATGCTACCGTATGATATGATATGATATGTTATGTTATGATATGTTATGTTTTGTTATGTTATGTTATGTGATGTTATGTTATGTTATTATGGTCTAGTCTAGTCTAGTCTAGTCTGGTCTGGTATGCTATGCTGTGCGATGCTATGCTATGGTGTGAATATGAATATTCACAAGTTCAGTATAAAACAAAGGTTTACATAAATAGTATTTTTTCTTTCATTATCATCCCATCATTTTAGGGATACTTTTTTAAACATGTTGGAGACCAGACCTGGGAACATTACAGCCTATGGGCCAGATATGGTCTAATGGGCTTTTTAATCCTGCCCACCAAAAACTGGTACAAGGTAAAGACTGATGTCAATCCTTAATCTGGAATTTGTGTTGATACCACTGAATGGGGGCAAACATCCAACTTTTGAAGTTTAGGTTTATTTTGTGCCAAAAACTTAGCCCACCCCGGTGATCTCAGAATGCATTTTCACTCGTTTCTTCCTAATTGGACAACAAGTCCTGTCCTGACAGGAGGCGTGTCCTTGGACAAACCATAGAACAGATTTTCTTTGTACAAGAAAAGGAACGGGAAAAAAAGTATGTTGAGCTCCGGTGTCACTCACTGGCGTTTGGGAAGAGTAAAGTATCCTGTTAGCCACCCCCCCCCCCCCTCAATCTATCCCCCGACACCATGTTCTTCTGCATCTTACTCTCTTTCAACCTTGCTTGTTGTCTCTCCATCATTATTTCTCTCCCTCTGTCTCTTGCTCCTCTCACCAGCTCTCTTTTTTCTCCCCTCTCTCTTACACATGGTCTCTATCTATCCTTCCGACTCTCCATCAGTCTTTCTCTCGCTAATTCTCTCTCTCTCTCTCTCTCCATCCTCCCTCTCCCTCTGAGCGTCACCACACTTTGCGCAGCCTCTCCTCCTCCCCTCCTGTACTAGCTCAGCTCCATCACCTCTCATTCACCACACTTTACTATCATCACACTGGAGCGGAGCTCAAACGGAGGTGCTGCTGCTGCTTCGACTCCTTCTCCCGCTGCTCCCCTGCTCTCTGCCTCCTTCTTCCTTACACGCTGACACATCCTCCTCCTTCTCCTGCTTCGGATTATCACTGTGTTTTCCGTCATGCTGGAAGTGGAAGGTAGGAACCCAATCCCGCTGTACATTCCAAACACGCGCCCTGCAGCTGCGTAAACTTCACTGTTGTCCGCCGCTGCTTTGTGTGGACATGGTGGACATGGTGGTGGACTGTACCCCAGCTCTGCTGTCTGTCTCCACGGTCCGAGACTGAAGCATAGATGTGGATGTGCAGATGGAGTTTTTAAAATGTTAATGTGTGTGTGCGGTTGTGTAACCAGGAGGAGTGTCTGTCCGTGTGCGTAACACCGATCCTGGATTTCATCAATGGGATCAAACCAGGGGTTCGGTTTAACAGCTGGGATGAAGGAAATCAACGATGTGTTGGTGACGTTTGGATTCACTGGGCTGCTAACAAACAACACTAATATTTTTGAATTATATCTCAGTAGGAAAGTAAACAAAAACATTTTTTTTTCTACTGCATCAAGAATAAAAGTCAATATTATGGTTTAATGCATTTTGGTATAGGAAAATGAATTATTTTCTGTACCTCTATTCTTTTTAAAAAAAATGCATTTCTTATTGTTTTGCATGGATGCGTGCAGTAATTAATTAATAATACAATAAATAAATAAATAAATAAAGGATCAAAAGCCTAGTCCCTAAAAAGAATAGTTGACATAGACATATATGACGTTGGTCAGTGCTGTGCTAACACTGCTGCTTCACAGAGCTGCAGTTCAGTCAGGACGACCAGGAGTTGACTTAAGGTGAACCACTGTCTGGAGAGATAGCCCTTATTTGCCCTCAAATGAAAAACAGGCTGAGTGTGTGCAGCCCAGTGATGCTGTTTGATGCTCGGCCCACTCGCAAACACACTGCTCTTCTTTTTAGGACTCTGAAAATGACTCTCATATATTTTGACGATACATACATACATACACAACCTCATGTTTTACCTTAAACACAACCATCATTGTTATCGTCTCACCTTAAACTGAGCGGTTGTCAAAGCTGTATCTGATTGTTTTTTTTTTTTTTACAAAATGACTTGATCTTGGATTAACTGATTTAGTGTTTTGAATAGTGAATGTGTCACTATTTTCTTCTTTCGGTCTGTGCAGGATGACTGGTAATTACCAAGCGTCTGCGTTCAGCATGATGTCATAAAGACATTTTAGGAAGGACTAAGAACGATTGGCCCACTGAGTCGATTCAAACGATGAAATATGACCTTATTCTCTGATTGTCCAGCCTCAGAAAAGGAGGTTCGTTTGCATTTGGGTTTTGGGCCAATCAGGACGACTGTGCCTAAATGTGGACAGATTTTATATAACATTAACCCCATTAAAGAGTCATATTTGAATGTTTTTGGTTAGTTTTAACATCAGCTGATATGTGGCTGGTTTCATTTATTAACTGTTATTTTGACTGATATAATTTAAAAAAAAAACATGGATTATGAAAATAAAATGTAGTTTTATGTAAAAGGTTGTCATATATTGAACAAATACACATATTTTAATATATTTATATATGTATATATTTATATATGTATATATGTATATATATCTAATATCCGTGGAAATGCTGCCTCTGGGTTTCTGTGCCATGCAGCAGCTGGAAAAGTAGCCCACGCTGAGGTCACAAGTCCATTACGTGGTGGGGGGTGGTCAACAAATTAGGCCAGGCTGTGTGTTGTATGTTGACGTACAGCTTCATCCCTGAAGCTAAAGTAGAAGGACAGAGATGGAAATATGTTTGAACAGAACTCAGTATTCGCAGTATTTGGTGTCAGTAAAAGAGAGCAGTACACAGACTTTACTCACTGCTCTTTTTCTGTAGCCCCTCTCGAGTCTTCCTCCTCCTCTGCCTCACTCGTATGAATGGAGAGGCCGAGGGTGGAGGAGTGGGATGCTGCCAGACGCTCAGAAATATGACTCTCCGCTGGAAAAATATGGATTATTTTTTTTTAGGGAGGAAACATTTTGAGCTGTTTTGTGGGGATTATGAGATTTAAAAAGAATGCAGTCTTTTTTTATATGAAAGTCCTGTTTGTCTTCATCTATTTATAATTGTGAGATTTAAATCAGAAATAGCATAGTATGTTCTTAATTTTCCCAAAACACTGTCTTTATATAGTTAGAATTCCTTTTTTAAGGCCAGAATTCAACATTTTTCAGAATTCGAACCTCATTTGGAATTTTTTAAATTTGAAATTCCAAATGTGTTTAATGAAAATGTGTACTTCTTCTAAGAATACTGACATTTAAATAAACTTTCACATATTTATTATTATTTTTATTCTGAAAATCCTGCCTATTCTCAAATATTCCTGGTGAATTTCCTCAAAATACTAGTTCCTGACAAGTCAAAACGTTGTTTCAGGTGAAACAGAACTCTTCAAACGAATCATATAACCTTTATGTTTGTCCGTTCTTCACTGTTGAATTCTATTTTAATAATGTTCTTTCTCCCACTCTTCCCCATTTCTCCTCATTTCGCCTCCAGTGAATGGGATGCCAGCCAGTCAGCTCTCCACTCCTCATTCAGGAAAATCTCCCAGTCCTTCTCCAACCAACCTCAACCAACGACGGGTAACTCAAGAATTACAGCCACATTAACACACACACACACACACACACGTGCTGAACACCTTAAACGGTCAGTGACGTTTCATCGTTGCCTCTATGTTCTCAGGAAAAGGACAGAGCTGTGAATGAGCATAGGCCGACAACATCTTAGAGAGAAAACCACAACACCCCAGCTTTAAAATGTCTCAGAAAAGGTCCGTCTGTTGACCAGTGACCTCAGAGAGGGCAGCTGTGGGATTCCAAGAATCACAGGCTTATGATAGGATGGTGTTGCAAATGTATTCAATTTTCCTAAAATCCATTTGTGTGAACCAAAGCGAAGCAATTCAGTAAATGACTCCATGATTGACTGGAAAACAGAGAAAAGCCAACGATCTCGTGCAATAACTCATCAATAATTGGCTTTGTGCTCCAGTTTCCATCCAAGGCAAAACTAAATCTCCTGTTTCACCTGGAATCGACCAGGATCTAAAATCACCCAAACACAACTAATCGTTTGATCAGAGATCATTTTTTTTACCAAGCTGTTATTTTATACTGACTGTGGGAAATTTTAGGAACACTTTTTTTTTTTACTAGTTTTGATTTGAATTTGATTCAGCAAGCAACTGCCCTGGGTTTAAACTGTGTGAAAACTGTCACTGTTTTCTGTAGAAAAAACAGTGAATCGGTATCGAACCCTACAAACTCAAACTGTAAACTATGAACCTTATAGTTGATGTAAAGACCAAACTGTACAGAGCAGGAGCATGCAAGCCAGATGGACCGTGTTGAATGGCACAGCAGACTGACTGTGGAGTTCATGGGCAGGACAGTGTGTGTGTGTGTGTGCCTGTGTGTGTCCGTTCTTTCTTCATCAAAGTGTGTGTTAATCCAGGGATTGGCGTTGATGATGGGGAACTTTAAATATCAGCTGTAGCAGCTAGTAAATTGCTGCCCTACATTGGACCCATTAGAATGTGTGTTTTCTCCTTAAAGCTAGAATTTCAGATACATTTAGATAAACAAAGGTCATGTGGCTCCAGTAACCTGTTAGCTATAAATGATATCCATAGGCTCTGTTAGAATTATTTTTGCTGAATAAATTTTGCATTGAGTCATAGGCGAGTGGACTATAGTGTTGAGCAACATGCGATCGGTGGAGCTGTACATCTCCAACAACAGAAGAGCAACAAAACATTTGAAACCCATGTATTCTCCAAAGCAAGAAATAATAATAATAATAACAATAAAGTACATTAGATAAACTTTCATATTTAGTGAAAAATATTTTTGCAACATTTCCTGAACATGAAGTGTTCATCACGTGGACCAGATCGAAACCCCAAGTGGGCTGGTTTTGGCCCACGGGCCATATGTTTGACACCCCTGTAGTAGACTTTGTGAGATTCGTTTTTTCCCCCCAATTTTCACTTGCTAACACTGATAAACAAACAAACAAACAAAAAAACACAGAAAAAGAGAAAAAAAAAAATCCAGGCAGAGGGAAGTGTCGCGGCACCACAGACTTATGAACCATCAAAATGGTTTATTTCCTCCTTCCTGTACGTTCTCCCTTAAAGAAACAGCAACAATAACGCTGTGTTTAAAAATGTACCTCCCGTTCCCCGAGAGCTTCAGTGTAGCTGTGATTAATTTTGTCAGTGTTTTGACGGTTTCTTGGTCCAGAAGAGACACCTATTTTAGTCGGTTTAAAACAAGGCCGCTGTTTTTTAGTCGCACACTGAGAAAGAGGCGAGTGCAACTTTGATTACTTAAAGCACATAAACGCGAGTGTGACTGTGGCGTGTGAGCTGTGACTGTATACAGCATAAAGAATTCATCTATTCTCGTGCTACATTTGATGGCAGAGAGAGCGCCGCCCCGGAGGCCTTTATGAATCTCTCTGTAATGAGGTTGTATTGATGAGATAAGAAGGTCGGCCGGTTCAACAGAGACACATCAATTCTCGGGTTTCGGGGGCTGAAAACACAGAACACGCTGCCCTCGGAGCTTCCACAGACATCTGTATCATGGAAGTGGGTCAACACAGATTCCAGCATTAGAAAGAAGGCGCTTACATTTATAAATTCTTTCAGTGTATTTATATCTCAGCAAATGAATGGAAATGGGGCAGTTAATAATTAAAGATGGAGATTATGAAATAATTAAAATATGTAAACAGTTTTTTTTTTTTTTTGGAGACAAACTGACTTTTTTAGCACTCGCACATTTACCAGTAGTACATCTGGTTAATTATCCATTAGCACAGGAGCTAAAATAATTTTAAAAAAGCTAACTGGAACTAGCGCAACTAGCACATTTGTACTTGCTATCAAAATGACTGTTAAAAAAGTCCGAGCAGTTTGATCAGACCGCCGTCTCAGCTTTTCTTATCTGCCTAAACAAAAGGTCATACGAAGGTCATAATTAAATTGACAATATGAAATGATCATTGATCCCTAGGACTGGATGATTCATGGTAATCTGCACGGTTGGAAAGGAAAATCATATTGTGCGTTCCTGACTGTTTACTAATGTAACACGTTTCTGACCCTGGTGTTGCAACACTTACAAGCTGAGTGAGTGTGAATATCTACACCACCGATTATTCCAGGCCTGGTGCTCACACAGCGTACAGTAGCTGGGTGTAAAGTACAGGGAGGAGAAGCCTCATAGTCCATTATCTCCCCTCTCCACTCTGCTGCTTCACACTCCTCTGCCATAATACACTGTAATTCTCTGCTGCACTTCCTGCCGTTTCTATCTGCACTGTTAGCTATCCTCGCTCTCTCTTTCTC
>NC_024325.1:10116177-10141500 GCF_000523025.1 Cynoglossus semilaevis | reverse complement strand
GCACTCACATCCAACCATCCCCCTATTTCTCCTCTTTGAATTAAATAGGGTATTACCTTCAGAGGAAGACAGTGTTCAGTCCTCCCTCATTTCCCAGTAGAATATTTCAGTGGCAAAGTACTAACCAACCAGAAGTGTATTGGTTACACATTAACCGATGTGTAAATATATGGGGCAGAGGATTGGTAACAAGGTCGTACAAATGAAGTAGAGATGTACGATGTTATCGGCCGACCGATATTATCGCAACCATGTAATATCTGTAAGAATCATTATCAGTTTTTCCTCCGATAATGGAAACCCGATAAACCTGTGCCTGGGTTTCTCCAAATGACAAGTGCTCTAAAAATAGTTTTGGGGGAAAACGGCTGTATATGAAAATGAAAGTCACTAGATGGCAGCATTGCAGAGCATTTTATTGATCTGTTTTAATAATCAGCGGGCTGTTTTCTGAATACTGATGCCAGCAATACTGATAGCTGTTTTCTGAATACTGATGCCAGCAACTCATGCGAGTATAATATCAGTTAATATCGGAAATTAAGCTTTTAGACAATATCAACATGTCAGTTTTCAGCAATAAGTTAATGTTGGGCATCCCTAAAATAAAGTTGGACATCCTTATGCACCAAACATTGCATTCTTCTAAAACAACCAATCAGTATCTTTCTCACCTGTGAGCCCTAAATTAATAACTTAATCCATCCAAGTAATGACTCTTCAAAGTGTCCTTAATCCTGAGTTTGAACGTCTGCACTAATGGAAGAACATCTGTGACCACACTCCAAAATACTGTGGTTATAAACTCCCTGAAATTGCAGCTTTTAAAGCACTGAGAGCTTTTGCAAAATCCGTGAAGCCTCGGTGACCTACAGCCGAGCGTCACATTTAAAGATTTCACCTCTCTGGACCCTGCATTTAAACACTTACAGGCACTTTGCTGCCAGGACCAGTTTGCTCACTCAGTTCAGACCTCCATAACCTATTTCCCTGAGCAGAAAATTTTTTTCCCTTGGATTTTTCATAGAATGAATTGGTGGTACCTTCATGAAGGCTAAAGGGAAAAAACATCATACACAGACTTGCCATGTGTGGGTATCGTATGCAGCTGGTACAGACTAGTGTGACCCATTTTTCATGAATTAGCAATAGAAGCATGAAGGTCTGCTTTCATGAAACTACTCATCCATCCATAACTCCCCCCGCCCCCCGCTCCCCTCACCAGTTCTCTGTCCTTTCAGGGACATTTTCTTCAGTTCAAGCTGCACAGATTTCTGCTTTAATATTCATTACTCAGTCCAAAGACAAATGTACTCTCACAGGTACAAACCCTGACCTTGGTTTTCTACCTGAAGTGTCTAAACACACAGGCGGAGAACAACTGAACGAATGTTTTGAACTGAGCCGCCGCTGTTCCTGCGGTGGATAAATCATAGGCCTTATAATGAGACATGGATGTAGCTAACGTGCGCTAGCCGCATATGAAAGGACAGCGGTGATCTAGTATTTTTTTTTAAGTAACTTCGGTCTTAATCAATCAAAAATAGTAAGACAGACATAAATACAGTAAAGTACTTTAGTTGGGGAATGAAGAGTATACAGCAGTTTACGGAAACTATTACAGCGTACCACAAAAAGTACTACAGTCACATGTAATGGCCCATGGACGGTGTGTAGTATATTATTTTCTTGGTTCTCTTTTCCTATGCTAGAGGTGAAAAGCTAAGCTAACGGCATTAGCTTAATCAAACTTCGGTGGACAATTGTACTTAGATATGCTTTTCTGTATTACAGGATAATTTTGCATTTATGGAGCACTACAGTCATCTAGGCCGTTGTTTCCCAAAGCCTGGGTCGCGACCCTCAGGTGGGTCGCAAGAGTTTTTTTTGGGGTCGTCTCGCACCATGTGTCCCAGAAGTTTACGAATAATGTCTATTGACTTGAGTCACGAAGGTTTGTGACTTTTAAGATATGGGTCCCCAGAAAATATGTTTGTGAAACACTGATCCAGGCGTACAGCTCCAAAGATCAACAGGCGCTCTGCACTAATGTACAAAAGAACCTGTTCTGCTGTGGCTGACCACTCACAACAACAGAAACAAACAGAGAGGGTAGTGACCAGCCAGGCGCTGCAGAAATTCTAAAAAATCAATACAAAAAAGTGAGATGTAGTCATAGTAGTGTCTGTTCGTATGAGTACGTGAGTGAATGCAGGACAGAGTCCGTCTTTATTTTTATTTTTTTAAAGGAATATTATTTTTCCTCCAGTCACCATGTCATTGGTGTGCTCAGTCCACTGAACTGCATGCTCCACCTCTCAGTCTCTTTGTTCACATTTGTGTTGGTTTATTCATAACTACATTACGTGAGTGTGTGCGTGTGTGTGTGCGTGTGTGTGTGTGTGTGTGTGTGTGTGTGCTCACACGTGGGTGCGGAGAAAGAGAGTGAGAGAGAGGAACAGAGTGAACCAGAATGTGTTTCGAATGAACTTATTTATTTTTGTCTGATGTCTTCCATGTGAGTGTGTTGTTGTTGTTGTTGTTGTTGTTGTTGTTGTTGTTGTTGTTAAAGAGTGCATTCATTTGTTGAGTTGACTTCATTTTTAGAAGCTTGTTCACTTTTGTTCCCGTGACTGTCAAAGAGACTGGCAGCCGTGCATGAGAAAGTACGTCAGACACACACTGAACACTGTTCTCTGGTCACGTTAATCTTAATTTATTTTTTCAATTTTCACATTTATTTATTCTGTCTATATCCCCTTTGCACCGCACTGGAATTGATATTTGATGGTTCGTGTTGGGGTTTTCTGATGTAAGGCTGCCAGCTCTGAACGGCTCGTTTGTTTTCTTTGTATTATTCATGTGTCATGTATTTATTCCATTTGTTGATGTTCGATTAAATTCATTGCCATTTCATTTTCCTTTGTTTTTTCTTTCTTCCCCCCCACCCCCCCATGTTCTGCATTCATTTCCACTTTTCTCTAACGTACAGACGTAAACAGAGACTATTGTTAGCGTGAGGTTAAATATGACTACATGAGAGGTAATATTTATCTCCCCTGCACTGCCGCTGCTCTGGATTTTTATTTTTAAATAAGGTTGCCGCGGCCTCTTTCTGAGTTTTTAATTTTCCCCCAGACACTGAATCATGCAGAGTCATGAGCCATGAGGCTTGTAATTGTTTTTATTTATTATTATTTTAATCAGTGTCCACAAAACAAATTCATCAAAAGTCTCATGTGTGCACATGCAGTCAAGATAATTTTTTTAATTCTTTATAATTTAAAAAATATAAATATATATATAAAATAGATTTAAATGAGTTTTAAAAAATAATACTTCTGATAATGGCGGACGGCTTTTTTTAAAAAAAAAAAAATTTACATATACTGTAAACCAGATTCATGTCATTTTTCTGATTCCATCTGCCAGAACATAAAAAAACAAATTAACCCCAAAAAATGTTCTCTCCGAGTCAATGTTTCCTGTCAGACTGTCTAGACACTGAAGTGGCGATATTTTCATTTCCTGCACCTTGCATCCTGCGCTCATAAAATGCTCCATTTCTGTCCATTCTCATCTTTCTTCCAAATAAGTTCTCACTTATACGAGACACTGCTGCTGGTTTACGCAGCCTAAGATATGGACAGACCGATTGTTTTAGGACGTGTGGACTAATGGTTGGTTGCGGAAAGATGTTAGTCATTTACATGGCACTAAAATTGACAGATCATATAGTTTTAACTTTTCCTATTTCCTATTTATCCACGCACAATCAGCTGCTGCGTGCTGCTTTATATCTGTGTGACTCCAGCCATGGTGATGTAAAAGTCTTTTTTTTTTTTGGAAGTATGAGTCACGCAGTGAGCCAGAAGAGTGTAAAGATTGTGCCTAAGCCGGATGGTTCCTAAAATAACAAGGCCATTTCTATTAAATGTAATGATGCATGAAGAGATCAGCTCTCTTATTGCATTGCTTATACCTTCTAATGTCTTCTCGACCTAAAGCTCTGCTGTCTCACGTCTGTCTGTCTGTCTGTCACTCCCTCCGTCTCGCAGCTCTTCGTACTGACATGAGACACAATGTTCATAGGACTCCTACCTCCCAGACAGCAGGCAGGAAATGTCCAAATATAGGCTTCTGTTTCCACACTGTGAATCTCAGAAGCTGCCGCTCCATGAGCTGTTACCATAGCAACAGTATTTTGTTTCCCTCGGTGACAGGAAGAGGCTGATAGAGTTTAAAAAGGGCAGGCCAATAGACAACAGGACTGAATGTGAGACCAGGGGTTTATGATTATTAGGATTTTAATTTTTTTAAATTTTTTTTTGATACAAAGAGATGGTCTAATAAAAACTTGAGAGAATTCTGCCTGAGTCAGAGCTGCACTCTCCTGAAGGCTGTCTGATCACAGCAGGAGGGATGAGTAGACACCAGAGTTTGCAGCCGCAGATCAGCTCTGTCAAACGTCTTCAGATCTGCGTCGTTAAAATCAGAGTTGTTTTCTCTCATCTGTCTGGGACTAAAATAACAACGGCAAAACCTTAGCATGGGTTTACAAGAATAAAAACAATGCATTTAAAAAAAAACGTATTCTTAGAATGTCTGCATAAACTCCATGTTTCTGACTCGGCTCTATTTTGGAGTTAATGTTGCGAAACACATAACATGTTATTCACCAACCTCCCCACCAGGGGGTTTCATAATTGCAATTTAATGGTCTCAATGGTTTGTTAAATGATTTAAATGGTAAAGCAATCTAAGACAGGAAACTGCTTTGTGGAAAAAAAATAAAATTAATGAATTATATTTTTTTCACTCTGTCTGACTGCAGCCCTGTACCGGCACTGGTCCCTGGACCAGGGGTTGGGAACCCCTGCTCTGAATATACCATGTCGTGAAAGTAATCTAACGGTTTTATTTTCACGTTTCATTTAAGCGCCTTGCCTTTTAATATGCTAAGCCCATTATGGCTTGACAGCTGTGTCATTGGGATTGAAACCGTCTGAATCCCAGAGGTTCTCCACTGCCGGGTCCAACGGTGATGCCGCGAAAAATAATTAAAGCAGAAGAGAGGTGACGAAAGAAAAAGGCTTGAGCTGTGCAGAAGAGAAGAGCGAAGCGAAAAGAACACAGGGAGTGGAAGAATTTATTAACAGGATGTTTGAAAAGACAGGACAGAAAGGGTTGGATTCTCATTTACAGTCCTCATTCCCCGTTCTTGGTGCTTCCATGACAACCAGACAGAGGGTTGGGAGGTGGAGGCCGTGATGAGTTCTTGACTTTTGACCTAGCTAAGATGGAGACTCTGCAGATATTACAGTCTTTGCGAGTCTGTCCGCGACACTCGTGCACATGCTCGTGATTTAAAGAACAGTAAACTGATTTGTATTCATCTCGCTGCCTTCAGCATGTACTGCTGCGCATCATGGTCCCAGTGTAAAGCTACGTCTGTCGTGCATCAATTCAGGAGCATAATTCACATGGGTCCAGATGTGTCAGGGATCGACCTGATTGGATGTTCCATCCTACTATCCTTCATCGTGAATCGGTTCAAAGTCGATACAAATTCGACATCGGTTAAAAAATAAAAAATAAAACGCGTACGAAAGTGTAAGGAGGAGGCTGCCTTATTTCAAAAAGTCACCGGTCGTACCGTGACACTACACCCTCTAGTACAGCAGGTGGCGGTAAGCACATGGTATTCTTCTTAGAAATGAAGTATCAATCTATTTGGTCCTAATTTTTCTGAAGATTATTTTGTAAATAAAAAATATAATAATTTCTCTCTATTATTCTCCCTCTCTCTTTTTCTCATTTTCTATCTCCCTCTCTCTCGTTTCGATTTCTTCTTGCTCCACATCCACAGGGATCCAAGGGCTCTTCCACCTCTCTGTCTTCCACCAAAGGTTCCAGCCCAGTGGAAGAAGGAGAAGGACTTGTCTCTGAGGGTGAGGAAACTTGGTGGTGTAAACAATCATGACCTTTGAAGCCCGTGTTCTCCTCTCTTTCTCCTCACTCCTCTTTTAGCTCTGCGTCATTCTGAAATATTTTTACCCTGCGGTTGTCGTGTTGTTGTTCTGCCGTCTTAGCCATTCTTTTTTTTTTTTTCACAGCTGAGGTTGTTGTGGATGAGGTTCCAGCTGTGCCACCCTACATCTCGGAGCGATACAAGGTGGGACGCATGCTGGGAGACGGCAACTTTGCAGTGGTCAGAGAATGTGTGGAGCACTCTACAGGACGGGAGTACGCTCTGAAGATCATCAACAAGGGCAAATGTAGAGGCAAGGTAAACGATCCAAAAAAAACAAAACAAAGAAAAGATCAGATATCACGATTCTCTGATCTTGTCTATTTGGCTAGATTATTTACTTCAGTTCTTATTTCTTTCAGGAGCACATGATTCAGAATGAGGTGGCCATTCTGCGCAGGGTCAAACATCCAAATATCGTCCTGCTCATAGAGGAGGTGGACACTTACAATGAGCTCTACCTGGTCATGGAGCTGGTCAAGGTGTGTGGATATTCTATTACCCTGAGTTAATGTTTCTGTTGGAGCCCCCCCCCCCATTGTTCCACAGCATATGAGGACCAAATGAAAATAGCATCTGCGCTGTTTATTGTGAATTAACATTTGGACGATGGTGTTGTACATTGAAATTTTAAAATGATAGCGGTTGGAATTGCCTACTAAAACTATAAGCATCGTGCATTCTCATTTTTGATGTAGTTAGAGCTCATCTGGTCCAGTTAGAGCCGGGCTGGGGTATTTTAGACAACTGAAATAATGAGCACAACAACTGTGTGCTCATGATTGGGCTCCTCATCTGCAGTCTCACAGTGATGCTGTGACACAGAGAGGCACAGAGTTAGGCAGGAACAACAGAGCTGCATCATTCAACAACAACCAGTGAAGAAAATGATGAATTCCAAACAGTCGCACAGTGTGGGATTGAGAGAATCAGACTCATGACCGCGAGCGCTGGTGTGTTTTTTTTTTTTACATTTTTTTTACATTCTTCATTCTGCAAGTCAAGACATTTTTGTGCATAATTCAGGAGGCAGAATGTGATCCATCTGTTCATATTGTAGCGTGGAGTACTACAGAATATAGATGAGAGGCAATCTGTGGGATGGGAAAAAAAGAGAGAAAACTGTCGAGGAAGAGGACTGAGATGGAGCGAGAGATGAATGAGGCAAGGAGGGTCGGTGGTAGAGTCACATGGACTGAGAGAAAGTTAAAGAAACAGATGGACTCATCTGGAGGCGGGAAGAGGAGCGTGGCGTTTAAATGGCAGTTGATGTTGGGTTTTATTGCTTGTTTTTCTGCTGATTGAAAAATTAACATCAGTAAAAAAAAAAACATTTCACCAGATAGTTTTGTGTCCAAAAAATGACCCAGATCACCTCAATCTCACCTCAGCTAAGACCTATGGAATGATGCACCCAAAAAAGAATCCAGACCCGACTGCAGGATGTCACAGCAGCCTATTGTTATAGCCATACGATATAGCCAGAACTATACGCTCAACAGAACACATAGGTGGAGCAATCAGATGTCCACATAAAAAAAGTGCACCTATAGGTGGTCTGAGCTGTGGTGGAGTGTGACAGCTCTTATATTTAAATAACTGTGTGTGCTTGTTGAACGCTGACACTGTGTCTGAGCCTGTGCTGGGACAGAAAGATATTCAGGCCTATTTTGAGTCTCTGTTCCACTTAGTTTACACAGAGACAGGGACACGGTGAGGACAGAAAAGAGAAACTCAGACAGGGAAAAAGTGTGAGGGAATATTTTAAAGAAATATTACAAAAAAGTTAGAGAAATTATCATCTCAGTAAAATGGTGATGAAAATCCATCTACCATTTTCTTTTTCAACTATTCACAACTTCATCCACTGTGTCCACAGGGGGGCGATCTGTTTGACGCCATCACCTCAGCCACCAGGTACACAGAAAGGGATGCCAGTGGCATGCTTTACAACCTGGCCAACGCCATTAAATACCTCCACAGCCTCAACATCGTGCACAGAGACATCAAACCTGAGAACCTGTTGGTAAGATCCCACACGGAATTTGAAAGAATTTTATGTTTTCCTGTTGACAACAATTTTGTGGACCATCTTTGAGGAAAGGCCTGCATTTTCACTTTAGTGTACTTTATATCGCCACCTATTTTTGGACAGATGCAACAAATAAAAAATAATTTAATTCAAATCTAATTGTTAACTAGAGGCATGTTTTTATCTGTGTAAATAAAAGCATTATTAATAATTATTAAAATAATTTTAGGGAATATTGCTACATGCTAGCCTTGTTTAAGCTAAGTGAGTTAGCTAAAATAATGGCTTATAATGAGATGTAAACAAACAGTAACTAAAATTGATAATAATAAGAATTAACACAGTGCCAATAGAGCACCGTAATATTGCTAAAAGTTAGCAAACAAGTGCATTAGGCTAGGTTAGTGTAGCCAACACGTAGCTTAAAAGCTATACTGCAAGGTCAAAACAAGGTCAGCAAAACAAAAATAATAATAAAGTAAGTGGGACCAGCGTTCAAGTCAACTAATATGATGTTTCTTTTTTAATCGTCACACTTTATTCTGCGTCCGTTACTTTTGAAAGTCGACTTTATGAATGTGGTTTTTAGGGAGTGAGGGCAGAATATCAGGTTTGTTTCTGCTATAAAAAATATATATTGACCTCTGCTGGTGTGTGGCCTTCAGTGGCTTACACGGTCAGACACTACAGGCTTCCTGAATGAATAACAAAGTCGAACCGTAGCACAGAAATATGACTCATTGTTGCAGCCGTCACGCCTCCTTCACACCACCTCCTCTCTGTCGAACTCTTCCGTGGCTTATCTTTCACTCGTCTGTTTTGAACTTTAACATTACGGAATTATCGTCTCTCTCTTCGCCGTAACAATCCAAAAATAAAAAACAAACTGCCCAAAGATGCACTAAATATAATTCCCTTTAATACATTCCAGTGAGGTTTTGACCTACAGCGGTGAAATCGGACAGCTTGGAGTTCTGAAGCTCCTCCCAACATGGATATAAAATGAAGTGTAGCGCCTAAAGGGTTCTTTTATTTCGTACTCTCTTAGGTGTATGAGCATGCAGACGGCAGCAAAAGTCTGAAGCTGGGCGACTTTGGTTTGGCCACTGTGGTGGACGGACCTCTCTACACTGTCTGTGGAACCCCAACATATGTAGCACCAGAAATCATCTCAGAAACAGGGTAAGAGCTGTAGCTAAAGACGGGAAGATAATGAATGATTCCTAACAAGAACGCAGTTCCTGATGATGCAACTGATGAGAGAAATCACAGCAGTACAAGGAACACTTTTCCCACTGCAACTATGCTCTGTCCGTGTGCGTGTCGTTCAGATATGGCCTTAAGGTGGACATCTGGGCAGCTGGAGTCATCACATACATCCTACTCTGTGGTTTCCCACCATTTAGAGGGTGAGCTGACAGTGTGGAATTCTGCTTTAATTTGTTACGTTACATCCGAGTCTTCGTGACACTGAAGTTGTTCGTCTTCTTACAGGAGCAGTGAAGATCAAGAGGTGCTCTTCGATCAGATACTCATGGGACAGCTGGAGTTCCCACTTCCATACTGGGACAATGTGTCCGAAACAGCCAAGGTGAGGAATAAAACCTGTTGATTTTCTTGGAGCCGTGACTGTTTATACGATTAAGGTGGAATCAAAAATATTTACCTTTGCTCCCTGGGTGGTGCAGGAGCTGATCCGATCCATGCTGGAGGTGGAGGTGGGTCAGAGATACTCCGCCCTGCAGGTCCTGGAGCACCCCTGGGTCACTGTAAGTTTATTCCAGTTCCTTCTGTTCAGTTCAGGTGCAGTGATTTGCCTCATGTAATGATGCTTCTGCCTGCTCTGTTTCTCCATCCAGGATGAGGGCGTGTGTGAGAACGACCATCAGCTGTCAGTGGCGGGAAAGTTAAAGAAGCACTTCAACACCACACCCAAAGGCAACGACACCACTGCAGGCGTGTCTGTCATTTCTGTGAGTCACTGCTGTTAGAAACATGCAGTTTTTTTCCCCCGTGATCCCATTTTCAACAGACTCTTCTTAAATCCTGTATCTTCCTCTTTTGAGACGAATGACTGACCTTCATGCCTTACTGTGTGACTGACCTGCTGTTTAGATTGATTGTGCTGGTTTCTCTCTGTATTCAGCTGGATGACAGCTTTTCTATGCAGAGATCTGGGTCGTTGGATTTCTACCAGCACCCGGCCATGTACTGGATAAGGTACGCCAGGTTTCCATAGAGACACAACTGGGTAGATGGTCAAAAAAAAAAAAAAAAGGATTCCACACTGGCATCTCCACCCTCCCTGTGTGCTGTCCTGTTGACCGGCTGCTGCTGTGCTGCTTTGACAGCTTCATGTCGTCCTCGCTGTCCGTTGAACGTTCCCGTGTTGGAGTTTTGTCAGCACGCTGTGAATGCTTCCTGTGTGTGTTTTTGAAAGATTTCTCAAGTAACTCACTTATGGAAAAAAAAAGAAAAAAAAGGGAATGTTGGTGAGGATTCATCGTGACATTTTGCTGTTTCTTTGTGAATGCTGCCTTCCCGAAGAAATACCACTGATCCCGTGCTTGTCTTTGTGATTTTTTTTTTCTGTTTGACATTATGCTTCCCACCCTGGCTGTTGTCGTTGTTGCTGTTCAGCTCACATTGATCCATATCCACAGATACTAACAAGCAGTATATACAGTATATACAGAATATACTGTATAAAATAAATAGAAATCTGATGCAGAGAACTGGAAAAGTTTATGTCAGTGTTTACTATTTTAAAGGATTTCGCAGGATAAAAAAGGATGTTTAGCTTAGTATAAAGGTGAAAAAACACGGTGAGGAAACTGCTCATGTTACATAGTACTTGTAATGTCATTTTCAGCCCTATGTATTATAAAAAATAACAGCGATGCCTGGGCTGTGCTCACAAACAGCATAACGAGCGTCCAATATGTTCTATTTCCCAACTGCTAATGAGCTGAAACAGCAGTCTTTGTGACAAAATGGCCAGATCTCAGCTGTGATTCCAGTGGCGTCTGCATTGAGACTCTGTGCCTCAGCCTGACTCCTCACTGTGAGCTGTTGCATCAGATGAATTTGTGCTGCTTCACTTCTCATCCACGCTGCAGCTCATCCTCTCACAGAATACACTGTTTCATCGAACTCCATCCGTCCAAGTGTCACACTGAAACATTTAGCGATGTTCCTACTGAGAACTAATACGTACTTTTGTGTGTATCCATAGAGTATGTAGAGTCACATCCCATACACTGTGCAGTAAATAATTGCACTGCGCTTGATGGTACTTAGTAAATTTAACATAATTCTTCAGACCAGGCATGGGCAAACTAAGGCCCGGGGGCCAGATTCGGCGCGTTCAGCTTTTTAATCCGGCCCACCAAACTTTTCCAAATTATATATTGTATTTATATTATCATTATACTTCTGCTTTTTCTCTGCATTACCCACGTTTCCCCAATAGATGGCATAGAAAATGATAAAAGCATTTTAGCCTTTGAGCATGACTTTTACATGTCATTTATCTTATCAGTCTCCAATTGTGGCCCGCGAATCAAAATGTTTGCCCACGTCAGGTTTAGATATACAAACTAATAGTGCTACGTGTAATATTATAAGTAGTAATATGTACTAGATACCAGAGCTGTAGAAGCTCTCGTGAGGTCAGAATGTGGGTTTCATTCTTTTCTAAACCTAAGGTTGCCAGATTATTCTGGTATTCCCAATGTAGGCCGCTCACACAAACAAAACAAAGCTGACACTATGGTTGGCCTATTATTTACCTCACTTTCCAAATGTTCTCCACATTGCTGTGTCCACTGTGGAACTCTGTTGACTTCTCCTGTTCCTCTCTTCTTCAGGCCACCTCTCTTGATAAGGAGGGGCAGGTTCTCAGACGAGGATGCCACCCGGATGTGAACCCTCCGCCTCCGACAATGACGCTGACGATGACACCGGTAACAACAATAACAACAAAAACTCTACGGGCTGAACCTCCCAGTTCCCTCCCCGGCCTGCCCACGGCCCCTCCCTCGCCGACCCCTGAGACTTGTTCTGACGCCTCCCCGGATCCCAGCCTCCCATCTGACTCTGGCGACATCTCCATCAGCTCCCCCAGCACTGTCTGCTCACCCGACTCACCCTTCTAGGTGAGGGGGAGTAAAGTGAGAAGGTGCAGAGGAGGAAAGGAGAAGGGAAAATCCTAATCTTGCTCCTTCTTACATGAAGAAGGGGGAGTAAGAAGAGGAGTACGAAGGCTGGGAGGCGAACGTAGTTGGAGAAACTTTTAATTTCCCTATATCCATCTTTCTAAGCCTTGAGGGGAGATCGATCAAGGGTGGTGACAGGAAATCAAGAGGCAGGCAAAACGAGGTGGAAGACTTTTCTTTCTTTTCATTCTCTCACCTGAGCACATGTTGTGGAGCTCAAGGAGCCAGAAAGGGGGCGGCAGAAATAGTTTCCCCTTCAGTGATGATTTGGGCTCAACATGGAGCAGCTCTTCGAGGCAATATGAGAATAAAGACTAATGTTCATGTTTTATTGAACCTTATTTATTCATTCTTTTATTCACTCCATTTTCTTCTTTCAATTTTGTGTTTCACTTTTTCCACAACCTTATATCTTGTTGTTGATTTTTTTCTAAAATGTTTGCGATTTGAAAAAGTGCGTAGTAGTGGAACGGCTAGCGACGGTAGGCTTAATGGACAGTGAAATTGAAAATGGAAAACTGAAGATTTTCTTGGGGGGACAAAAAGGTGTTCACTGAGGAAGATTCGAATATGGAACGTAGAAATGCTCGAGTGCTAAGAGTTAGTGCAAACTCAGTATTGGCATGGCCTTCTTCTAATGTTGGACTGCAGTACGGAAGTTTACATTTGACTCAAAACGACTTTTTCGACAGAAAATGGTGCATTTGATTGTCGTTCTACCTTATTTCTCCATACCACCTTAAACACGAAAAGAAACCTGAGGAATTTGGGTGCCTGTGTAGCAAACTCCACCGTCAGAATTTGTTCACTCTCTTTTTCTGTTCTTTTGGTTTGTGTTCTTTCCGTGCTGCTCCTTTAAACATTTGCAGCCTTATTCACATTTATCCAAAGGGGATGTTTAACTCTTCTGTTCCAGCAGATTTAAAAAGTGTATTTGTGGCATCACACGTGCACTTATATGGCTTTGGAGATGTTTTTAGAAGTACATTTCGTGCACTTCAGTTTATGTGGATCAGAGGATACGGTACAGCATATGCACAAAGAGTTGCAGGAAAAGCCGAAAGTCGATACGGATGCAGGAAAACCAGCAACATTTTTATGGAAGCAGTATGTTAGTGAAAATGGTTTATATCAAGCTCTGTGCAACCTCATTCATGGCTTCATTTATTTAGATGAAAGCATGACAGACATACAGTAGCCTATCTTTATTCTTAAAAAAAACAAAACTGTTCAATGGAGAAGTATGGTTTATATGTTATGTAAATAACATGATTTTCTTTATTTTGATAGTTCACAATATAGTATATTTCTTACTAGTAACATGACAACTGTAACAGTCATATATATATATATACGTGTGTGTGTGTGTGTGTGTCGGCAATGATTTTAAAAGAGACCATGATGTTGAAGCAGGTGTGTGGAGTCGGATTGAAAAAGAACATTTCGACCTGTTGTCATAAAACTTTGATGAATCCACGCGGTCAGAAGGAAAATGAAATGACCTTTTGGCTTTTTGTCAGAAAGTGACGGTGCCACTTCAGCAAAAGCCGGCAGGAGAAATGTTTCTGCTCACTGATGTGGAATTTAGAAAAGAGCAGAAGTCCGGGCGGTGAGGGAAACGCATTTGTTGTTTGGCTGCAGTTGTTCCGTGTGTCTGTGACTTTCTGTATTTCTGCCCTTCATCACACACAACAGTTATGTGCTGCTGACACTGATCCGATCACTATGGATTTCGTTGTGCTGTTCAAATGCAAACACGCACTTTGCGGCACATTGGCACACGCAGTTAACCAAAGTGCTTTCCCAGCTGCACCACAGTGTTACGATCTATCGCAATACCGATACAGTACCTGTACCTCTGTTCAACAATGGTCTATCAATAATTATAGTAACGATTAAAATGTGTTTCAAAATGAATTCTCTGTGGTTTTATACCCATTTAACATCGTGTGAACACAAATATATAGGGAAGAATGTCAACTATGGATGAAGTGAAGACCTAATGTGTTCTATGAAGTAATTAAGTCAATTAACAGAAAAAAGGGACATTAAAATGGACCAGAGGTGGAGTACATGGTTCAACAACACATGGTTTAAACAACTGCGTAACCGGTCGTCGTAGTAAACTGTGTGTTTTCATTCATTCACAGTGTATGTTTTATGTCTCCTGTTGTCTTTCATTTTCCTCTAAATAGGATCACGGGTTACAGGATTAGCATCGTCTTTTTCTGAAAAGGCCTAAAATCTAGCATTAGTTACTAAACAAAAACTACGTCACGTGGTGTTACTTGAAAAACCAGGGGAACCCTTCCTCAGTATTACAGTACACCTGTAGTGCTAACACCATCTTGACCTTCCCGACACTAAAATGTCAATAATATGAGCCTGCTGCTACAGAAGAACCTCAACCTTCCCGATCACAGCAGTTCTTTATGTACTCACTTTGCTCACGCTGCTTAAATTATTTTTATGCATTCCCATACAATTGTGGCCAGAAATGTGGGCTGTACAGTGTTTGACACAGGAGGTGCTCTGCATAGAGGTAGAGTGATAGAATACATGGATATTTCCCCGACCCATTTATCAGGAAAATAGGTTTTTAGGCTTCCCCTTTGCTGTGTCAGATTTGCAGGAATAAGGGCAACCGAAAAGGCTACAGGTACAGTGTTGTGCAGTACTCAAACTGTAGGATTTGGTATCATCAAGATGAAATTTCATGTTAAATATCACTTTGGAATTTGTGTCCAACCTTGTAGCTTTGGGAGGTTTTGTTTCAGTGGTTATTAACTCTGAGAGCTATTTGTGTTGATAAACTTAAGAAAAAAACCCTAGAATAAATAAAATGAGACAAATGGCAAAGGCAAAACACTGTCTTGCCACTTGTAATAAAACAAAACAAAACAAAACAAAATTTAAAGGTCGGATTGCTAATTTATAAGTTGGAATTTTAAACTATGCTGCACTTGCTAGAGCAGGGGTCGTGAACCTAAGGCTCGCCAGCCAGATGTGGCTCTTTTGATTACTGCATCTGGCTCTCCTTCTTAACACAATATGTAATAATTCACTATTGACACACGTATATAAAAGGTTTTTGGTTTTTTTTTTGGACGGGAGGGGTACAAATAAAACAAAGTTGAGCTTTCTGGTGACATTTGGGTGTAAAATAGATAAAAGGTGCATTTTTTCAGATTGACCAGCAGGAGTCAGTATAGGGTAAGGAACAACAAAACAACACAGTACGAAGAAGAAAATCCTCGCGGCATAAACATTTAACCTTCAAAGAGAGGCTGTTACAAATTACCGCGTTTGCTTCTGAAATCGTCGATAAGGTAATAATAATACTAATAACATGAGTGAAGATGACCGTCCTCCTTCGACACTCAAAGACAAAGACTCCACTCTCCTGCTTACTAAAGACGGACAGCGCTACTACGTGAGTAAGAGCGGCGCGGTGGACAGTAGAAATGTAATAACGCCGCACGAAGCGGACAACAACGTCTCCTATGACATGGACGACGCGGACGAGGAAAGCGACGTGTTGGACACATCAGACCCCAGAGACAGCGCTGCCAGTCCAGAGGAGCCCAACGACGAGGAAACGTCAGAGGGAGACAATGCCCCGAAACAGTGCACGTATGTGGGGTGCAACGAGACCACCACCCAGGTGGCCAAGCAGAGGAAGCCGTGGATGTGCAAGAAACACCGCAACAAGATGTACAAGGATAAGTACAAGAAGAAGAAAAGCAACCAGGCCATGTCCAGTGGAAAATTAGACGTAAGATTGAATCTTTCCTAACCTTTCTTTTTTTTTTAAATGTTGTTTTAATGTTGTGACATGTAGGAGAAAATTAGAGTTCCAGCCACAACTTAGTCAGCTGACTATGAAAATATATATGCGTGTGTATTTATTGATGTACGTGTGTAGATATATGTACATATATCTATATGTTTATATATATAATTGTGTCTATATATCATTTGGGTTTATATTTATGCAACCGATGATATGTGCAAAGATATATTCACAATGTATTTCTTTACTGTCCTGAATAAGTTTTTGACTCAACCTGCAACCTTCCACCCAAATCTGCTTTCTTAGCCACCAGGCTGGCGGAATAGCCTAATAAATAGTTTTGTGACCAATTAGGCTTTATATAATTAACATCTACCATCTGTTGATCCTGCTATTATACACCACAGACCACACCATATACTTGCTGATTTAATTTCTTTAAAATCTCCCTGTTATTTAACACATAACATGTTGTATAACACATAACATAGCAACATCCCCAAACACAGAGAATATATATTTCAAATATTATATAATAAATACACCTCAACTCACACTTGTGACTGTGGTAAATAGGAAAACTCTGAGGAGCGACCCGTGTCTGTGAACAAACAGCGGCTTGGTGCCATGGGGGACAGACCTGCCCGCCCCTCCCTGATAGAGCAAGTCCTTAATCAGAAGAGACTGGTAGGTCACACGGATCTGTTCCTCTCTAAATCACCTGACCAACTTATGTCAAATAAATATTTCCCTTCTTGCCAGATATTATTATGCAGGATTTTGCCTCTTTGGTCACAGGTCTGCTTTATACTGTTTTTTTGCTGATCATTGTATGACTTTATTTCTTTAAAAGGAAAGCATAATGTTGACAGAACGCCTATAAAATATAATAAATAATAAGTTGTCTTTCACAAATGTTTTCATTCAGCCTGGGACACTTCTTTTAATTAATTACATAATAAACAAAAGTCCTGGGTTTTTCTTCAAAAAAAGACCAAGAAGGTATTTTGTTGTTGCTTTTTACTCACATTTGAATGTTGTGTGTCCCTCAGTCGCTGCTCAGAAGTCCAGAGGTGATCAGTTTCCTGCAGCAGCAGCAGGAGCTCCTGGCCGCACAGAGCCGCAGCCAATCACAGGGCCACTTCCAGGGTTGCTGACATCGGCTGTTGAATACAACACCATCGTTTCTTGTGTAAATATTTCTCAACCATGCACTGTTTCTATGGAGCTCTTCTGCCACTCATAAATAAGTTCCCACTGATGACTTTTATATCATCAAATAATCATCCGTTAGCTTTATTTCAAGGCAGAATATGGCAGATGATGTTTTAAAAACAAATTTTAAACATAAAAATTGTTCAGTTTGTTGTGGTCTAAGAAGCAGCGTAAACAGAAAATATTATAATATTTTTAAATCTGACAGATGGAAATTTTAGCCGTCAACGAAGAATCATCTTCTTGTTGACATTGAGGAGCGCAACATCTCTGACCGTGTCATTTCATTTGAGTTCGGCTTTAGCTGTTGTGATTGTTTACTCTAAAGGTTTTACTTTAAACATCAGAGTATTACATGTGATGAACAGACTATATTTACACATAAATTCAATTCAGGTTTGGTGCTAAGTAAGGTATTCGTGTTTGCACTACGTTCTCTGTGTTGTGAGTAACAGAGAGGTGAATGTTGTGTCTGTGTTTAGGTTTAATGTCGCTGTCCTGCTGTGAGGTTTAAATTAAAATTATTGCGCCGTTATTGACTTTGTTTACCTTCACCAAGGATATCATGTCTTTTATCTGTGTCCCATCTGTAACTGCGTTCGTTAGCTGTATTGTGAAAAAAAAAAAACTCAGTGGATTTTTATTTATGCAACTTTGCAGAGGGGTGGGATATGGTCCAAGGAAGAACTCATAAAATTCTGGAGTGCATCCACATTAAGGGGCGGATCCTCGGGTTGGCTAATCTCTAAGGCTTGAGTAAATTTGAGGGGACTGTTTGCTGAGTTATGTGCTCCACAAAGTGCCATACCAGTATGATATGATATACAGTTGAGGACAAAATAATCAGCTTTCATAACCTAGTCAAGTTCTTGAATAACTTCCCAAAAGCTTTCACAGAGAAGATGGGTTTTACGCATAACCTTATTTGGATGATGTTTATTCATATTTGCCTGCAGAAGGAAAAACTTCACAAAAATGTCAATATAGTTGATGCTTCTACTGATTAATTGCGTGATTCAAGTCTGTGAAGATTCTCAGTCATCCAGGTCAAAAGTTCTGTTAGGCACCTGGATGCCTAACAGAACTTTTCAACCTTGCGTGATTCAGTTTTCATTCAATCGCATTTTCTTTTAGTTTAATAAAAGCTAATGCAGTTGTGTCCGGTACATTTAAATTCTTCTAGTTAATATTACAGGAAGACAAAATGTGTTTAAAAATGATTAACATACATGTTAACAACATGTGAGCAGTTTTGTATGTGCCATAAAAAGGTACATTTGTGTGTTTCTAATTTCAAAAATAGAGTGGTTTCAGACCTTGGTTTCACGGCAGACTGAAGTCTGTTAAATCCTGGACTGAGGTGGTCAGATAAGACAAACCTGAATATCTTTAGCCACTTAAATGTTGTGGCTAAAGATATAAAACTTATCTGCTACAGTAACTGTCCAGGAAGTTGTCAGGAGAACAGGTCAGAGAAGAGTTTTTCATCTAACCAGTTGTGTGGGTTGTGAATGCAGAAAGTTTTGAAAGGTTTGGTCAATTGTGAAGTGGATGGTGCTGTTGCCATACAGTTTAAAGGTCACTTATTTGCTGGTTTAATCTCTGGGCTTTCGTTGTGGTCTCCCTTTTGGTGCGAATTTGACTGTGAATGTGACTGTTGATGGTTATTAATGTTGAATTGTGGCCTTGCTCGATGAAAAGGCTACCTATGTTTGCATTTATTTGTGTCGTGAAATGTTTTAAAAAAATAGACCTTAAAAAAAGTCTTGCATAAAAGCATTTGTGATAAAGCCAAAGGAAATACTTGCCTCTGCCTTAGGATGGATGGATAATCATTTTGTGCAAGCGCCATCTTTGTGACAGTAGATAGAATTACAAGCCTTACAGAAAACTCACTTTAATGGAATGAGGATAAAGCAACCAGTACAGGAAGTCAAACTTTCAACACTTGTAAATACAATACATACTACAATAATAACATTCATAACATATAACAACACAAACTTGAGTACCTACATATCCCAAATACTCTTGTTTTGGAGTGCAGTTACCATACCCTGATGGAAGATCGCAGAGAGGAGATAACTGTTGAAATAAACACATGAATATCTGGATACATGTCCTTGTTGAAGAGCTAGCGCTTTTGCATGTCTTTCACTTTCGCTGTATGGTTGGACGAAGCTGTAACTGAAATCGTTCTGTGAGCTGGAGAGTCAGGGCAGCAGGGACTGGACAGCTGGACACAGTAGAGGATACAGAATCTACGACTACCTGTGATAAAGACCTGAAAACACACACTGAAGCGCGCGCGCGCGTGTGTGTGTGTGGTCATGTTATGACACTGAGGAAATAGGATTGTGTGGAGAACCCATCTGTGTGAGCACCTTGTCCAGCCACTGCAGGGGGCCGTGCAGGTGTACCTCAATCCAGCAGGGGGTGCTGGTCACATCTTGACGGTGGTATTCAGCGCCCCAGCCCTGAAAAAGGACAGAAACTTAAACCTCGGCTTTGCAAAGGTGGCAGGAATTTGAGCTGCGTTGTGTTCAGTCGAACTTTACAAAGTCACTTCAACATGGAAAAGACAGGAAACAAAGATAAAGAAAAGTTTCTAAAGAGGAATGCAAACTGTGCTTTTGGTTATTATTAGTTGGGACTTTTCAAAAAGAGAGGCTTTTAACCTTTTCTTTTCCTGATGTGTTCCACATCACATCACTCTTCTGTCTCTTCTATTCACATGCAGACAGTAGCTGTTAATCCTGTTGCCGTTCATCTGTTCAATCTGTCCTTTCAATTATTTTTTTAAAATAATTTTAAATACCTTTTGATTTGTTAACTTTCACTCTTGTACATCTCCCCACCCTCGCACAGATGAAGCGCCCGCTCCAAAACCTCTGTCTTATTTATGCACTGGAAACTTGGCTTCAAACAAATTGCTTTAAAAACCTGAGAAGCCGTTGTCCTCAACAATATTAATTGTCAGTCTACAGTCCCTCGCAATCTGTTTGGCTGGTCTGACACCGGCCCGGCGTCTGCCCTGAAACTGAAGTCTCCATGAACCCATGCTGGGAGTTGAGATGGTATTTTAAGCTCAAGGTGCTTCGGTAAAACCAAAACTCTTTCACGCGGTTTGGNNNACATTTGTGGGGACTGTGTTTTAGAGCAACTACAGGTGGATGGACCGTGGAATTATTGGATGTAGGTGATACAATTTTTAATCGGATCTGAACCACAATTAATCAGTTGTTTATGACAGCACTGGTTTAGATATGAAACGTGGAAGTGGTGTGTGATGGTCAGACGTCCGGTACCTTGACGAAGCTCATTCGAATGGTGCACATCTTGGTGAGCTCATAGACGACCTCGAAGCCGTGGCTCACAGACTGGGCCAGGAGCTGAGCGAATAGCTGGTTGTTGAAGATCTTGAGGCTGCAGCCGCTGGGTATCTTACACACGGTGGTCGGATGGAAGCCATGCTGGAAATTACAGTTGCGGCTCTGGACGAAGATGCTGCTGTCACTTAGACACTCGGCGTACACCTCCCCCCCGACGTAGTACAAGTGTAAACCTAAAGAGGGGGATTGGAAGAGAGAACCAAATTAACTTAAATGCTAAAGCCAAGGACAACGTGAATATCTAGAAACTACTCAATGAAGGCATTGTTTTGAAGTGTTACTACGACAGGGTACGCGGCCAAAGATTATCTGTTAGAGCATGGAACCCACAATCAAAGATCTAAAGTACACAAACAAAATAAGGCTGTTTTTCATATTTTACCACCGAGAAAAAAAACACACACACAAGGGTACCTTTATTCTTTGGAGGAAGGAATGTAAGTAGTGTCAGCGATTTGGGGGCAAACTATCGTCAAGCCTTTGTCTCAACCGCATCACCAGAAACCACACGCATTATCTTTAGGCCGCCATTTCAGTAACCCACAAACTCTTAACAAACAACCTTAAAACCAAGAACAACTGTATGGTCTGAAGGCTTTTTCAACGTTAGACTGGTATTTTTTTTATTTTTTTGAGACCTGACACATGTAACTGGAGGTGATGTCCAGTGTGGTGGTAGCCATATCTCCCACCTTTGCCTATGTGTCTGCGGGTGTGCTCGATGGTGGAGTTGCGGTTGACGTTGGACAGCAAACCCAGGCAGAAGCGGTTCTTGTTGTTAGACGGGTCTGTGAAACCGTCCACCAGGACGCTGCGCGAGGACGCGTTGAACGTCTCACCGACCCGGTTGTTGAGCTCGTAGTACGCGATGGAACACCAGTACTCTGGCTCTTCGTAGCACACGGGCCGTAAATCTGAAACAAACAGGAAGTAGAACTGACTCAGAGGTGACCAGTGGAGAGACGTTCAGATTCCTTCCATATTCAGTTTCAGATACTTCATTACACTGTCATATAAATCCATCAGAAAACATCCGGCCATTGATTTGGAACATGATCCTCAGCAGCTCATGACGCACGGAAATCGAAGCCTCCGTTTGCTTATATTAATTCACACAATTAACATTATATTATACGGACTGTTTTTAACTCTCGCCGATGTGACTGTTACCTGTGTGTGGAGCGGAGAACATGAGTTTAGGGGTTCCTGAAGAATTGCTGGGTTTAACGTCCTCTTGAGGACTGGTCTCCATCATGCTGTATGGAGGTGGAGGAGTCTCAGCTGGAAACGAATAGACAGATTATTGAAGCAGCAAGAACAAGAAAACCCTGTGATGAGGCCTGAACCTGAGACGCTGTGGGGACAGTTTGAAACATCAGCCCTGTCTTACTTATCTATTGGCTGCATTTTAGCTGACCGGTCATACCTATCCCTCTCTATCATTTTGAGCTAATGTTACCGCAGTATTCGTTGGCTTACGTTGTCATTTTACTCAGCATTTTCCTCAACTTTTATTTATTTTAAAATCTACTTTGATGTGATTTTAACCTTTTTTACATTTGTGTTATATTGTCCCTACATTTCAGGTGTAACTTTGATCTATTACTGGGTGATCTGAGTTCACTTCTGGATTATTTTTATATTTTTCTAAATTTAATAACAATATTCTTTAGGGTTTTTCTTTTATTTTTACATCCAGTTTAGTTTAACATTTGCTGTGTTGTGCTTTAGTTTATACTTTAGCTACATTTCTGACATCATCCAGTCTGTACATATTTTTTTTAGTTATTCCTCGGCAGACCTCCAGTAATTTAGTAAAATTGTTTTCCTGCCATTTTGCTAACTTTAGGTGGTAATGTTGTATGTTAGCTTAACATGTCTTTGGAACTGAATTTTGAAGGAATTAGCTTTTTTTTGTGATAGTTTGGCTGCATCCAGATTTGTCTGGATTAACATTTTGTTTTCGCTATTTTAATTGCCTTTCTCTTGCACTGCTGTGCTCAACAAAACATAAACGTATCACATAATGTTTTGGCTAGTAGGTTGGTTTTAGCTTTTTCGATGTCATTATACACACTGACTGTGACCCCTGAAACTGTGAACCATACGACTGGACCCTACCTGTGATGTGATAAGGACTGCCAGGTTCTGCCGAGCTGTTGGGAGAGTCGGGGTAGCTCTGTGAGGTGGGAGACTGTGCCATGGAGGACGAGGTGGTGGTGGAGGAGAAGGAGGGGCAGGGCAGTGGAGGAAAGGAGTCAGGGAACGTGGCGTTCTGTGGCATCAGAGGCTCGCTGTGCAGGGAGGCATTTCTGAACTTTGCCAGTAAACTGTGTTGGGGGTTGAACTCACTGTGGCGTGGCACCAGAACTGGTGGCAGCACTGAGAGCAGAAGATCAGGGAAAGACGAGGAGAAAGAGGGAACAAGAGTTATTGAAGTCGAAACTCCGGCCAACCATTTTGGCTCAGGGAAACTGCACTGGATCGGATGTCCTGTCTCTAATTTGGAACTCATAACACTGCATTATTAAAATATAACTAAAAACAAACTCAAAACACTGTCTTGCCCCTCTTCAGAACATACCGGGGGTCTCCACACGCCTGTAGTGGTAGGGGTTGACACAGATGTCCTTCTGCTTGGAGCCGAAGGGGAACTCGCAGCACTCCAGGGCTTTCAGCTCATGGTGGGACTGCAGGTCAGGCCAGCGCCACACTCTGCAGTAGATGACGTGGGGCAAACCCTTTCTGTGTGACACCTGTAGTCTCCCGTCCAGTGAACGAGGGATCGTCACACATTTGCCTGTGATTTTAAGAAACAGTGAGAGAGAAGGTTGTATTTTGTTGTTGTACTTGAAACTACTGTTTTCTATCGACCACGGCAGCGTTTTGCCCTGGTCACATTTCACCATGTAAACTTTTCACAATGTCTGTTGATTGTTGTTTACACTGTTGTTTTTTCACAAGATGAAAATAGTGATTTTGATTATATGTATTTTTGGCAAATTAGTAGAGTTTAGGCAAATTTCCTGATAATTTGTCTCTTTATACAAATGTTTTGAGCTGGTCAAGTTGTCTGAGCATCAAGCAGCAGTCTTGTTCAGTTCATTGGACCAGTACTTTGCCACTCCACTTCACAGGAAAACTATTTTCATAGTATATACAATATATTTATATTACCAATGAGTATATTGTATATATAAATACAAACAATAGTAATAGTAATAATGTGTTTGTAGTTAGAGCTAGGTGGAAGATGAACCATCAGAACCACTGCTGCGGCTCAGAGGATTTTCATAACACCTGATTAAAGTCGTGGTAGGGCAAACTGTTGTCTCTTTGTTGAATATTGTTGTGCAGTGTGTACTTACTGGGCTGCCCTGGGCAGCTGAGCGCCCTTTCCAGCTCCTCCATTGCCCCCTTCTTTTTTTTGAGCTTCTTCACTAGAGAGTCCACAGCCTTTTCGGCCCACTTCTCCTCTTCATCACCCTGCTTCCAACCAAGCAGGCGCTTTACAGCCGGGCTGGTGAAGGAGAACAGTGATGTGATGGAGGTGGAGGAGTTCATTCTGAGATGAGTTATGACGGATGGTGTTGGAGTGTGGGTGATGCAGATGCTTGGCCAGGACAGTGATGAAAAGGGGGGAGTGGGGATGAGAAGAGGTAGCAAGGTGGTGCCTGTGCAAACAGAGGCTTTCTTCTTTGTTTGCTTTGTATTAAGATGTTACTTCCGAGCGGCCCTGGTGGTGGAGTTGGACTACTGCCACTGCAGCACAAACCCTAACTCTTCTCTTAGTTTTGACATGGAATGAACTGTGCAGCTCTGTAGTTGAAGCCTCGTGCAGAAACGTTTACTCCTTGAAAGTCGAGTCAAGTTGTTTTTGGTTGCAATCGCCTGTTAGGAGACGTAAACAAGAAAATAAATGATTACCTTCTACAAAAATATTTATAATTCATTGTTGATTCCGGATTTTTTTTTAAGGTTATGGCATTTTTGCACATCGTCTCCCCTACAGGGTGTGCTATTTACTCAACATGAATGCTATCCGCCCATGATTTTTGGGTTTCAAAAGTTTCACACCCACAAACTTATGGCTCCTCGCAAAGAAGGAAGAAAAATACAAGCAAAGGGCAGTGTCACTGCAAATAAACGTAAAGCCACGCACTCCTGGTAACCAGGAAATTACTAATTTGTAAGATTCTTCTGTTTCTTTTTGTTGAGAATTCCTGAATAATCTACCTTTGAATATAGTTGGCTGGAAAAGGAAGGTCAGGGATTGAACTGGGCCAAAGTAACTTTTGTGATCCCCTGAACTAGAGATAATAGTAGGAAACCAAAACAGTATATTTCCAAAACATACTCCTATTCAATGATCCATGCACTGGAGGTGAATACTTCATGATAAGGAGCCACTGTTCTAGACAGCCTGCCTGCATCCAAATGATCCCCTGTCAGTCTGAACAACAACAAGCTTATTATTTAGTGGGAAAAGGAAACGAACACCAGTGAAAACTGTCTGAGAAAGATCAAGGCAACGCAGCCAAGATCATTTCTAGATTCACCAACAATGAGGAATGTCCTTTCTGGCCCCCGTTTGTATGATCATGCCACTGACGCCCAGGAGCCATACAGTCTGGCCAGAACAC
>NC_024325.1:10061686-10116105 GCF_000523025.1 Cynoglossus semilaevis | reverse complement strand
TTGTGTGCCAACAAACCCCAGAGAAATCACAACAGCTAGGCAGGAAATTATAGTTAGGTATATTAGGCATTTATTAAATTCCACGGTTTTAGGTGACCTTCGAAACCAGACTCAAGGGCATTTTTAGTCGTAGCAACCGAATGCTTTAACAGTGGTGTATGTCAAGGACCAATCATGTTATCTTTGCGTTAGAATACCCCACAGCAAAGAGAATCATATTTTACCCACGTTGGCCAAAAACTATTGTTCTAGAAGTTCTCTATATCAGATCTATCTTGAATATTTAACTGAAGTGTTTCCAACACATTTTATATGCATTTGTTTTTGCAGTTTCTCTCAGGCCCTACAGGTCGCCTTTTGCTTTATATCCATATAACTACAGACAAATTTGACATATCAGCAACAGCATTTCCATGTGATGGATTAAATACTGAAATTCACCTGCATTAACTTATCATACAATTGACTTCGTGCTACTTCTATCTTAATGTGATTTGTTTTAATACGTTAATCACTGGCCTTCGGTGTATGATTTTGTTTGATGAATTAATTTCATTTGATGCAAGAGGTTTCAACATCCAGCCCAGAGTTCAGTTCTGCCACCACCTGTCTGAAGGTCAATTCTCTAGTCCTCAAATACCCTGCGTTTAAGAATTATCACCAGCAGAGGGAGAACAATAACAAAAATACTAATATATTAATTGATATCATTTATATCAATGAGTGAGCTCCTTCATGCCAATGACATTAGCTGCTAAAGCGCAAACACATATTTCCTTTGATTATTTCATACCATTGTTTTCTATGTACATAATCTATTTGTTTACATTGTTAGATACATGAGTATAATCTGCAACCACTGCTGCAATTATGTCAAACTGTGTAACGATCTTTTCTGTAACTTTTAGATGTTTACTTTTAGATGTATTTAACAACGCACCACCTTTGTTGTTAATAGTTTTATATCAGTGATTTATTTGATTTCACTTGGTAATTTTCCCTTGATGGGCAGTTAACTCTGACTCATGGCACGCTAAATTCAATTTTTAATGTGCTAAAACATAGGTATACTAAATTTCCCTTCTTCGACTCATAATTGGGGGGCTTCTTATTTATTAAAGTAAAACAATTAGGAAAAATACAGGTGCACCATTTGTCTGGCTCCTGCTTGGAAAAAACATTGAACACACAGTTTAAATACGTTTGGTGACATTAACCCTGTGTTGACCCTAACCCCATCAGTACTTTCTCTACTCTGTAGACACACTTGACTTTACAAACAAACAACTTTTACTACATAATCTACTGCCATTTTCTTATCTACCTTGGACTTGTACCCAAATATGCAGCACATGTTAGTGCGTGGATTTGACTTGGTGTGAGACACACTGCGCTGTGCGCTGAGTGTACCTGCAGTGACGGCAGCGGAGCAGACAAAAACAGGGGGACAGCTGGGCTTTTACAATGACAGCCAAAGCGCCGCAGCTCAGTGCAGCATCAGTCTTTACGCAGCCTGGCGTCACTCAGTCTGCACCCTCAGATAGGCTAATTACCTAATGCTTTATCACCAGGACGCCCCCTTCCCTCAAAAGTAAACACGCCAGCTTCCTTTACTACCGCTGCAACGGCTCATTTTTGCCGTTACCAAAATCCGGCTGATGCGCCAACCTTCCTAACCCTGACTGACTGTTCAAACATAGTAACGATAATAATACAGGAGCAGGAAGTTTGCGTCCACAATCATAGCTGTCATTCTTTGGATACATATCACACAAAAAAACACCGAAAAATGTGTGAAAATGTAAATAGATTATTGTTTTTTCTTCCATTTCTGTTATTTAAACCTACATTTTGTTTAAACTACTGTAATTTAAATAATACACCAACCCAATCTTACGATGAGTGTTGATTACAACGTCAGCAGTTTTATAGTAAAACTCTGGCCAATGATGCGTCTGGCAAATTTATTTAAATACGGTAACTTTAGGATAAATAAATAATTCACAGAGATTAAGAAATAAACTTTTTGTGATGTGAAAAGCTTGCCAACTTGCTCACCTTAGTTGTGATGACAAGTGCACCGTAACCAGTCCAGTGCTGTGCTTGAGAAATGCCCCCTGTCTGCGGGTCAGTCCAGCCAAAGGTGCTTGTCTGTGTGCATGTATATGAGGATAGTGTCTGCATGCGTGTGTTGACGTTCAAACGTCAAGACTGCTTTCACGGTGTCTTTATCCTGTTTCAAATTTCAAAATAAGAGGGAAGTAACGTTGACAACATCTGGGTGTTCAACAGTCGTACCGATTTATAAGTAAGATGATACATGGTCTTTAATAGGCTTATTTGTTGTGAGCATAGAGAGGTTGCATTTTCTACCTACTTGTACCTAAAAGTGTTCATGTACCAACTTAGAGAACCAAAATATTTGTTCTCTCTCCCAAGAAGTCATTTTTCACAACCTTGGTATTAGTTTTCATGTGTACTAGACACTGAACTATTTCTGAACTTTTGGTGATATTCCGTGCATGTTGTATAGAAGAATGTTTATAAATATTTGGACTATAACAAATAATTACTTTCTCACTGTTACGGTTTTTATACATATGGTTATTATTATTATTATTTTATTGGCAGGAATTGCATTTTTAAAATTACATGTTAACTACCTTCCTATAACCTTTAAAAGTAACCGAGAGGATTATTTATATGATTGCGTTAGTTTTTGTGTTAGGAAATGTAACCAAAAGGAAAGTTTAGGTATTACGACGACGTTATCGTTCATTTTATTTTGAAAATACAGTCCTCTCCTCTTCCTTTGCCTTCTTGCTCCTCTGCAGGTTTGTTTACGCAGGTCTGTAAAGCCCGGAGCCTCTTCTCCTCCTGCAGCCTCTGCTCAGCGCCACTCAGCCTCGCCGGCGTCAGTTTGGCTGGAACCGCAGCACATGCTGGCGAGATCACTACGCCGATACTCCCGGAACTTTTTTGAAGATTTCGGGGGTTTAAAATGCAGCTGCGTGGATGCGCGTGTGCCCGTCACCTGAGCGGGGAACCAGTTATATCCAGAGTCAAATGGCTTAAATTGGCTCTTACTAAAAGATAACAGGTTTTTCCAAGATATTTGGCCAGAAACGAATCGTTTTATATATATATATATATATAAATTAAACATTGGCTTGTTGTGCTTCTTGATACTTTACCACTTTCAAAGTAATTAATAGATGTCTGTATTTCATCTTTAATTGTAATATGAACGACACATCTGCTCTGCTTCTTTAAGTTATAGGTGGAATAACACACACACAGGTCTTTACCAATGCGGATGGATACAAGTCTTCATCGGGAGTGTGCTGTCTGGTCCAGTTAATGACGCAAGCCCGGCTGGCGACAGTGAGTCTACAAGTTTGACATTTTCACAGTTTACAGCAACTGCTGCGGAACGTAACAATACTCCGGAACACTGAGTGAAACCACTCTGGGGATCGTGACTATAACCTTATGATATTCTCTTTTCACCCAGCGGCAGGGTGATCATAAAAATGCACCACTCAGGAATGATGCTGATGTGGGATGAATAGGTGATGGAAGAGGATGATGGTGGAGACACTGGTCCCCTAGGGGCTAGATCATGAGACAATGTAGACTTTTTTTTTTCTCGTTGTCTTATTCATTTAAAACCTCATCCAATAATGTTTGATTCATCGGCTCGTTTTCATACCTTTCCTTCAAGTCACCTGCTGTTGAGAAATAGGTTTATCTTTATACTCGCTTTCCCACAATGTGGCATAAATAATTAACATTTTTATATCCATTAATCCACAATTGCTTGACAAACATTTCAACAAACTTTTTTCCCCCCTAACAAACGAGTGAGATGATGATTCATCCACAGTGTTTGTCTTGTCTGGTGACAGAGGACTGAGACAGACAGAGGACAAACAGGATGCTCTTCCTTGTGTCTCCAGGAGGTCTCAGAAACATCCGATTCACAACCCACAAACTGTAAACCCCGGGCGAACAGCCTCACACAAACAACTTCGTTTACATCCAGGGCTGTAGAATTTACAGTACGCTTTATGAGGTGAAGGGCTCAGAAGGAGATGATTCAAAAGAAATCATGAATCGGACACAGGGGATGACGACAGAATGAGGAGTTTAGAATTCTTTGGTCTTCTTCATGTTAACAGAAGAAAAACATGTTATAATGCAAAAAATCCCCAAGCCTTTATATTTATATACTGGACCTGAAGGTTTGAACAAAGTAAAATTATTTCACTTAAACCTCTTAAGGTTCTAAAGGTTCTAGGTTCAACATTCTCTCTGTTAATATTGTAATAATTATGCTTAATAATTAAGCAGAGTGAGAGATTATTTATCCAGTTGTGGGCTTGAAAATTGATTAATTGATTTCCACTGTTTGCTGTCAAGGCCTGCGACCCTGCAGTTACTTGTTTAGGTTGTGTTTTGCCCTACACTGGTATGCAACGGAATCATTCTATGGATAAGGAAAACATTAAACATTACAACAAGTGACGATAGACCATTCAATGCACACATCATTGGAATTATTTTTATTTTCAGTCATTTATGTGAAGAAAATACCACCAATTATTAAATCTCAAACAACAGCATTGTGTCTGCCTGTCAGAGTGCAGTAATTACCAGATCTTCATGTACGACACACTTCAGTCACTTCAAACTGGCTGGCAACAAAGTAAACATTGAGTAACTTAACAGAGGAATCATTCAAACAGACATTCTGTGAGTCACGCCAACAGAATTGCGTGCGTGTGTGTATCTGTAACGATGACCATCACAAGCCAGTATCTAAATAAAAAGACAAGGCAGGACCATGTGGAATTAACAAACCGTGCTCTAACACGTCCTCTTCTCCTGTGATTGTTGAAGAGGAAAAGAACAAGGCTGTATATTTCTTTTGTTGTTGTTGGTTAC
Organism: Cynoglossus semilaevis; assembly: GCF_000523025.1. Lineage (NCBI taxonomy): Eukaryota > Metazoa > Chordata > Actinopteri > Pleuronectiformes > Cynoglossidae > Cynoglossus > Cynoglossus semilaevis. Next base: position 10,111,158 of record NC_024325.1, on the reverse strand, counting down.
AGTACATGATAGGCACAGTTGTTTGATCCCACCTCACACAAAGGTTTGAGGGCCCTATCATTGGCTGTCTCAGGGATACTAGGTTCATCCTCATTGGCTAGTCATTCTTTGCTGATGACTCTAGTTTCCAGGCTCCGGTGAGGTAACGCAGACGAATGAAAACCAGGTCCCGACCCATCTGCAGCCAGCTCCAGAATGGGACCAGTTTGGACCCTGGTGGAGCAGATGCATTTAAATTCCAATGATACTTTTAAGTCTAACCAGGGGTTTATACCCACAATAAAAATAATTGTATCTACGGGGGGGATGAATATTTAGATAAAATAGATCAATCACAGACTTTCAATCCACCGTGATAATTATAGAATTACAGATAGGATGCAGGGTGGGAGTGGACACATGTCCACATATTCCATGAAAAACCAACCTTCTATTTCTGTCCAGTTGACTGCCACTTCTGCGATGGGGATTTTAAAGCACTGGGCAATATACAGAAGCTCCACATCAAAAGCCCTGAGATGAGAGAGTGTAGAGTTTAATGTTTTGGTTTTTTTTTTTGCTTTTTAAATAAATTACAACCAGTATCAAATGTTGGGTCAGAAATGAATTAATGTATTAGCAATGTTGCTCATGGAGCCTGATCACAACTTGTCTCTTGACTGTTTGAGAAACTTGGTCATATCTCTACGGCTTCAGATAGATGAGAACTCGGTCTTCTCTGTCCAATTAGCTCGGATTACAGTGTAAAGTTACAGGTTCCACAGTGCTTAATTGATCGGATAAGGAAGTCATTTTTAAGCCTTCGCTGTTTATGTGACACTGTCAGAATCTTTGCAATCATCCCATTGAAAATATTGCCATGCCATGCTGTATTGATTTTCTGCCGGGCTCTTGTTGCTCTATCACCATGACAATCAGAATTTGCAATAATTAGATATAATTTTGTTATGCATGCTCTAAAACTGCTAGCACAGCATGGTTATTGGGACAATTTATTGGGATAAAAATTACCATCTTACCATCTTTCTACATGGAGAGAAGGGAAGGTCCTCAGTGCGGCCTCACGTGTAAAAAGCTTGAAGCCACACTGTGTGTCCTTGATGCCCCTCACACAGAAGAACCACACCAGGAAGTGAAAGCCCAACATGAGGAATGTACGGAAAACAGATCGCTACAGAAAAAAACATAGAAACAGGAGTTTAGTTAACAAAAATAAATTTACCTGAATTCTCTGGAGGAAGTGGAAGAGAAAATTACCTGAGCGACAGATTCTTTTTCCAGGTGAGCTCTGGAACCACAGGAAATTGCCATGTTGTCCTGAATGTGAAAACACGGGCATTGAGAAATTGATTGTAATAAGACTTGGCAGATAACAACAAAAACACAGTCTCACAGGGTTGGTGTTGACATCTTTAAGTCCAGCTTCTACTTTGTCAAGGTCAGAAAACTTTGTGGCTCCATCTGCATCTGCCATCAGAATATTTCTTCCTCTGGAGCTCAAAGTCCCCTGCAGATAAGACATTTAATGTGTGTAAAATCCATATAAATTAAATATTGCTTTTGTGCTTTGGTTCAATGATCTTCTTACCATCCTCACAGCACCTCCTTTCCCCCTGTTCTGCACCAATGTCAAAACCCGAACTTTGTCTGCACCATACTTCCTGGTGTACCGCAAAGCAACCTAGCAGGTTAATACAACAGTGTTTACCAAAAGGACAAACCACAACAGCAATTATTTTGTAATGTTAGGCAAAGCTATGTTTGTTGGACAAAATTATTTTTTTAACTTATTCTTGAAAGTTGAAAATTATTACCTCTGTGGTTTTGTCTTTGCTGCCGTCATCGACCACAATGACTTCATAGGTAAAAGTTGGAATTTGTTTCTGCAGGAAGATAATTTTTAAAAATGTGATTTTCAGTCAAATGCTGCGACCTAGTGACCACTTTAGGTATAGCGTTTATAATGAAAAAGATTCAACTGAGCATTTACCTGTCTGTTTTCTAAGTACTCCATAGCTTCATCCAACATCACAGGCACTGCAAGTGGAAGTAAATATATTAAAACTGGAACTTTAGACTTAGATATATTTTACACATGGTGAAAATTATTTGCATGTATTAGTTCTTTGCCCATTAGTTCAAGTTCACATAACAAAAAGACTAAATTGTATATGTAGTATACATACGCACAAGTTCTACAAACTTAGTAGTACAAATATAAAGATAGATTTAAAAAATCAGAGCACATTAAATTCACATACAAGAATCCACTTAAACTATGATACGATATGAAAATAACCCTGACAGGTTTGACTGCACATCACCTACTTCGGAACTCCTCGTTGTAGGCTGGGATCACTACAGAGAGTTCTCTAGAACAAGGATCATGCAGGCTTGGAAAGCATTCCTTCTCTCTTGAGGCAGTTAAAAAGTATTTTTCCTTCTCATGGCGAGAAAGGTTTACCATTCCTGCAGTGATGTGTGCTATAACCAAAACCTGAAATAGGATAGGATAAGATAAGACTTTATTCATCCCATACTCATTGACCCATTCATACAACGAGAGTGACATATTAGTTTTATCTGGTGATTAATGATTTTTATCTTTAAACGTTCTAGTGTTTCTTTATAAGAGTGAAGGTACACCATTTACCTTTGGCTGTAAATTACGACTTGGCCACAGCCAACTTTAGTTTTTACAAAAGAGTGAGTCTCATTTCCAGGTGTGCATTAGATAGTTGAATAGCAGTTTAGCTGTTTTTTAAATTACAACGCTAAAATACTGCATAAAAAGCTGTACGAATCCGTTATACATACGTCTGAACTATACGTTCATATACTAAGAAATAACGCTGGACTTTGGCTGTATATTATACAGTCGTTAGGTGATACAAGGTATAACTGAATTTTAAAAAATGTTTGCCAACACAAAAGAAACAATAATTACGTTTACTTACCACGATCAAACAAAGAGCTGCTAATGCGACCAAAGATTGAACTATTTCACAGAGGCAATCCATTTTCCATCAGTAACCCTGCTGCAACCTCTCAAAGTATCAGGCTATACCTACTAGCTTTCCTTCTGTTCGTGTTGTACAATCTGGGGTCTATTTTCTCGATGCGCTCAGAGACTAAATATATTAGTATTTATTTTATAGCAAAACAATGACGTTAAGTTCCAGGTTCGTTCCTGATCTGTAGACATTTCAGTAAACCCCACTTTCAATCACCAATCACATCTGAACACAACGCAGAGCAGGAAGTTTTTTCGACACATCATCAGTATAAAAAGAGACAACATAGAGGCCGACTGTAAAGCCGACACTGACTTCTACAGGACAGGGGTGGTACTATCCAAGAAAATTGCTCGACCGCAAACAGGTAAGAAAGAACGTGGATCATAATGGTTTTGTTTTAATAACTTTGTATTGCGTGTAATTGCTTACTGAGGTTAAGGGTTGGACTGTGTTACTGTGCACCGAATCATAAGCCACAACACTTTGTATTGTTAATATTATCAATACAGTCATTGTATCCCCGTGTTATAATGACAACAAAAACATAACATAATAAATAAATAAATATATACTAATTTATATATATATATATATACACACACATATCAATACGCCGGACTAATCACTTGCCATAATTTCATAATAATTACAAACCGCGGAGTGTAAGATACACTTTACTTTAAGTCCTTGTGTTGTGTATCCGGATCAATAAATACGAATACATTTCCCATTATTTCTGTACTTTTTAAAATATACATTCCTATTACATTTTTCACACCGAAATATCTAGAAATCACAAGATTACCGTATGTCTCACGTGGTTATAGAAAAATCCAGAGATTGCTCGAACTAACTAAATCTCGCGATACCCCACGAGAAGTCAATTACACCACCTCGCTACTGCAGCCTGGTGAGAGGCTGGAGCCAGTACAGATTTCAGATACCGGTTACAAGCCAGCGGTAAGGATTAGGACTTCAAGTGTCCGTTCTTAGAACAGTAGGAACAATTTGCTTTACCATAGTACTTTAACATTCTCATCCAACGGGTGTCGCTGCACTTATTTTATTCGTCTACGCCCCACTGTTGATACAAGAGGAGTCAAGACTGACGTACCACAAAAAATGTCAGTGGTGGGATTTGACTTGGGCTTTCAAAGCTGCTATGTAGCTGTAGCCCGAGCAGGAGGAATCGAGACAGTCGCCAATGAGTACAGCGACAGATGTACACCGTAAGTACATAGAATGCTGATATTCATGTGGATTGAGACATGTGGATGAACCTCTATAAATAGGGCATGAATGGGAACCGGTGTAATACACGTGAATTCAGTGGTACTTATAAGCTACCATTTTACGCAACATGTAACATGTGCTGGCCACTTAATATCTCTTTCTATTCTATATCATTCTAGTATATTAGAAAACGTTTTTGTGATATGCTAGTAAAATCCTTAATTCTGAATATAAACAATACTGTATAACATTTTTGATGTTTCCTGCTCCTAGTGATTTGGCTAAAATCTAGTTCTTTAAGAAATGTGAATGCTAACGTTAAGTTAATGTGCGCTTTGATAGTACACTCTTTGTAAGTCGCCTTCCACAGGCGGGCGGTGTGTTTTCCTCCTTCATAAATACTGTTGTTAGAATCGTGACATCTTAAGCTCCGTCCACGCGGTGTGTCCCGTCTAGTAAAGTAGGCATTTAGAGAAGGAAACGGCAACCAATCGCTCTTCGTTTGGAACGTTCTAGCAATTGTAGCCCTTGGATACATTATCAAAACATAATCTAAATTTCTTAAGGAACATTTTTAAAATGTTGTGTTATACAACCTATTATAGTATAATACTTGACTTAGACACTATAGTTTGTATTCGCAAATGGTGTGTACGTTCTTTTAATTTTTTCATTAGACGTATTTAGAAGATTTTGTTTTCAGTACAAGAACAAAGCATTATCAGTGTTGAAGTCATGCATAAAACCTATTACACAAAATAAGAGCGTTGCGATAAAAGAACAATGTGGTACCTGAGACTGAAATTAACGTAATATACTATACTTTAATAAATCAGATTTGATGTTAGATGTGAAATTTATTTATTACAAATTCAATGCAGTAAATCATTCAGTAGGGTTGACATACGCACCACCAAAGTTTAGATAAGGCCATTGGTAATTTGGTCTACTTTTCAATTCATCCCATTTTGATTACATAATCTCAACACTATAACATTAAAATCAGAAAATACAATGCTGTTCTTGGCTTAGCTGCGGCCCAGGGTCTGTTCTCTGTTTTCCTTCTGATATATAATGTGTTGACTGGTCTTTGACATCACCATCTGCACTTTCTTTTGGACAGCAACTGTCACTCTGACTTCTGTCTTTGATAGGATGGGTCATAACTGTCATGTGTAGACAACCACAAGCTGCTGAGATACAAGTGAAGTCATCACAACACTTCAGACTTTGTTTATTCTGTCAAACAAGAAAGAGATGAATCTTAAGAAGTGCACAGGTGAAGCCAAAAACTGTGTTTCAACGCTAAAATAACTATTCTAAAAAGAATAAGGAGTATTTTAGCATTTGGAAAATACTGATAATTCTTTAGATGATTTATGGCCACAAATACAAGTCCGCTGTAACAGTTGTTAAATTTGTCAAAGTATGCCATCATAGATGATGGACACCTTGTTATTGCTGAGTGTTTAGTAAGACTTAAGACATTGCCTGTATGTGCAGGTAAGTTAGTATTTTAGTTTTTTTTTTCATCAAACAGGTCATTTCTGTCATTTGGACCAAGAAATCGATCAATAGGAGCAGCTGCCAAGAGTCAGGTAAAATAATTAAATTCTGTCATCATCTATTGAGTTCTTTTCAGTACAAGAAATGTTTTATTTGTATAAGTCATCATAATACTTTTTTAACCTTATTTACAATGTCCAGGTGGTGACAAACTGTAAAAATACAGTGCAGGGCTTTAAGCGATTCCATGGCAGGGCATTTTCAGACCCCTACATCCAGTCATCCAAGTCCAAGCTTGTGTATGACTTGGCACAGATGCCTTCTGGATCCACTGGTATAAAAGTAAGGATGCTCTAGACAAGTGTGAACATAGTGGAAGAAACAGTCATTGTTACCGTTCCTAACACCAAGCATCAGGAGTTATACCAGTCTGCAGTGCTCTCAAAAAGTCTGATCAAAAATAAAAAGAACAGTCATAAAAATTTTGATAGAATACACAATGGAGAGAGGAGGAATGTTGAGAATGAGAATGCAGCTCTTTACTGCTCATATTGCTTTATCTATTATTACCTGCTTGCCTTTGTCACAATTTCTGTATCCATCCTTTTAAATACTATGACATTTACATTTACACCACACAGTTTGGTTCCTGAATAGCAAGTAAAACATTGAAAATGTTAAATTGACGTGTTGCAGAATGCAAATAACAGAGATTAGTTTCCACACTAGAATTTGCTATCACACATTTTTTACTCTGTTAGCTTTATTGATGTAATGTCTGTAATCATTGTCATGACTTTCCTTCTAAATCAAGGTGGTTTACATGGAGGACAGCATCGAACAGGTCACTGGCATGCTGCTGAACAAACTGAAGGAGACTGCTGAAAGTGCACTGAAGAAGCCAGTGGTGGATTGTGTGATCTCTGTAAGCGTTCCTGCAGACCTCTGCAACAAACCGACAGATTCAGTTGACTATCCACAAATGAAACAACATGCATTATAACTGATCATCTTCATCTTTCAGTATCTAAAATTATTAATTGATGATACCATAGAGTTGTTCAATGCCAGTGCAATATAAGCATGTTGAGTACAACTAAAAATGGAGGCCAATGAAATAGCCCTCTAGGTTGTTTGCGTCATATGTTCTGCAAAAGCAAATATCTTGTCTGAGAGTGATATTTTTCCTCTTTCACCTTGTTAGTAAAAGTGTGAAATCTTTATTCCTCGCTGTGCTCAGCGCATCAATGCCATCTGTTATGTAATGTTACAGGTCACGCAGAGTGAGGCTTTTTTATTTTTACTGGAACTACAGTATATCTACAGTTAACATTTGCTAGGCGTAGACTACATGTTATTATTATTAGGCCCGATTGCTATATTTAGCTCTTGAGCCTTTCCACAGGGTAATATTTTGTTTTGCTGCCCAAACTCTGATAATATTGATATCGATACGTATCTAAAACGTAGGAGATGTAGGCTTCATTTAGCTACAAATTTAGCATTCATTTAAAAGAGATGAATAAGTAGTAAAAGAGTTTTTAGAGGTGTAATAATAAGTCAGATACTTACTAAAACTGCTAGTGTTTATATTTTACACCTCAGAGATCCAATAATCTTTTTTTTTTCGATGCCAGGTCCCGAGTTATTTCACTGATTTAGAGAGGAGATCTGTCATAGACGCAGCTCAGATTGCAGGCCTCAACTGTCTACGGCTAATGAATGAGACGACTGCTGGTAAGTGCTGAACAGAATGTGGTGTTCTGGTTCAAATTGTACTGCAATTACTTACTTTCCCATCCAAAATCCTTGTGTTAATTTTCTCGTGAGATTATGTCCTGGAACACTTGATACCAAGTACAGGGTGTAAAATTATAGGTTGTTCCATTTTAAAAGAAATACATGTAAATTTGAACCAATTTATTGGTTCAAATTTTCATAAATATGCAGAAGCTGAAATTCTGGTGCTAAAAGCCTTTGGTTGGACTATTGTTGGATAGGTATGGTGATGTGGGGGGAAAGGTCATCTGTTATGCATGTGTTTTGCAGTGGCTCTGGCATATGGCATCTACAAACAGGACTTGCCAGCCCCAGAAGAAAAGCCCAGAATAGTGGCATTTGTGGATGTGGGCCACTCCGGTTACCAGGTGTCAGTTTGTGCGTTCAACAAGGGAAGGCTCAAGGCAAGTAATTAATTATTTGTGTCCAGTTGGAGACCAGTATTGAGGAACCTCATAACAATCATAATCAATCCTCATAACCAAAAATGTTATGAGGATTTAGCATTTTAAAGAATTTGATCTGGTTTGAGATCAACTACACTGCTGTTTCCACATTTTAGATTAATCTGTGTTGTTCTTTATCACTTCAAAAGTATATACACGCCACACACATACTATGTGAAGACTGTTAACAATAATTTCTAGTTTTGTAAAATAAGCTTTGATGTAAAAAACAAACAAAACAGTTTTGGCCACTAACCTAAATTTTATTAGTTGAAATTGAATTATTCATTTTAAATATCATTTTAGTATTTTATTTTATTTTGTAATCAGTAAATTATTGAATTGACTTCATTCATTTCCATCTCATAAGTTTTCATAATGTTTTTATTTGGACATTGATGTGCTTTTCAAACATCTTTTTGTGTGTCTACACATACTAACAACCTAATTTCCACATAATTGTTAAAGAATAGTGTGTAAAAATCCTTAAATGAATTAATTTATTGACATTTGTTTTTCATCTGACATCAGGTTCTGGCTACTGCTTTTGATTCAGAACTGGGCGGCAAAGATTTTGATGATATTTTGGTCAACTACTTCTGTGAGGAGTTTGCAAAGAAGTACAAACTGGATGTCAAGACAAAACCTCGGGCTCTGGTGAGACTTTACCAAGAGTGTGAGAAGCTCAAAAAGCTGATGAGTGCAAACTCCTCCGACATACCACTCAACATTGAATGCTTCATGAACGACATTGATGTTTCCAGTAAACTCAACAGGTGAGTTCCTAAAATCAGGATTGTGAAGCACATTTTGGATTGTGTTTTATTTATTATTATTTCAATTTAAAGCCTGTGCATAATCACTGTGGCTCCGATATTGCTTTTTAGCCATATGGGCAGACTTGGAGGAGTGTGTTTTCAGTAACTCTAGCAGATGCTCTAGTGTTGTTAACGTCTCCAACAGGGGCCGAGGTAGCTTGTTTTCAGTGTAAACAGTCTTTTACGAATGCACCAAGCAAAACATTCAATGTGGATTTCAAGTTTAGACTTTGGTAGCGCTTGTCGACACAATAACTACAACAAGCAATTTGATGTTTTTGTAGGCTTTTACCCCCTCCTCCCACCCCGCAGTATCCAGCCATTCCAAACACATGATGTAATACATGAGAATGCCCCCAAAAAAGAAACTGAACCAGGACTAGATGTGAAAATGAAAATGTGGGGAAAAAATAGAAACTGATATTGAAAGTGGCTTTACTGTCTGAGGTAGTGTGACTATGAAGCCTCTTTTTCTCTCTATTTAAAGCTGATGATTTTATGTTGTTTATAAATAGCTAGCACTTTGGCTTCGCTTCATAGGGCTTTTTTTTCATGGCTATGTGTGACTGCTGACTATTAATAATATCTGACCGTGTGTCTCCAGAGGTCATTTTGAGGAGATGTGTGCGGGGCTGCTGGCCAAAGTGGAGGGTCCCCTACGCAGTGTTATGGAACAAGCAAGTGAGTACATGTGATTTTAATAACAGTTGGACTTCCCCCGTAAGCACAAGCAGATTCACATAGACAAGGTTCTGTCCTGTGCTTGGGTGAAACAGCGTTTCCCCTTGGGCAATGGTGACACATCTCCCTCCCTTCATACCTCTGCTGTAGCGACTTTCTATTTCTGTCTACCCATGCCTGTCCATTTCAATTAGTTACAGCACTAAATGTATCAATGACCAGGGCATATATTGTATGAAAAGAAAAAAGACCCACCCCCGCCAAGCATCTGCTTTGTATCACACTTTATTTTCCTTCTTTTGTTTACAGAACTGAAAAAAGAAGACATCTATGCAGTGGAGATTGTTGGAGGTGCTTCCAGAATCCCTGCCATCAAAGAGCGAATCAGCAAAGTCTTTGGAAAAGAACTGAGCACTACCCTGAACGCAGACGAGGCCGTGGCCCGAGGCTGTGCTCTTCAGGTACCGTTCAACTGTCACGACCCACACTGTGCTTCTGTTGACAGCAGGAAGATCACAGGCATCACAAAAAAAGATGTTTTTTTTTTTAACTGCTGGTTATTTATTCATGGATTTTTTTATTTCAACTGCACAATACACAAATGTCAAAACCTTTGGAATAAGTACATACAAAAAAGTAAGATAAATCCAAATGTTAAGACCACAGTGTTGTGTATCCAGAGTAATCAAACAGGGACTTACGTAGCTTAGACCTTTAATTGCTCAAAGCATCTATGCATTTGTTTTTGAGTTATTCAGTACTAGGTTTAAAGATCATGTAGGATAATCCAAGACATGGATTACTAATAAATAACAAAAACTCAGTGAGGTGCTGTTAAACAGGACCATTGATTATATTCCTTATCAACAGCTGATTCTTAAGCCCGTTTTAGGGAAATTAATTTTGTCAAAGTTATAACCTTCTCCCTTTGTCTTTCACAGTGTGCTATTCTGTCACCAGCCTTTAAAGTCAGGGAGTTCTCCATCACAGATGTTGTTCCCTACTCTATCTCCCTGAAGTGGAATTCAGATGCTGAAGAAGGACTAGGGTACAAGCTCATTGGGAACTGAAGCAAAGTTGTTTTATGTATCCCAGAAATCACAGTAAAGCTCAGTCTTCAAGATCTGTTTATAGTTTATAGAAACAACTTGTTCTTGTGTGTTTCAGTAATTGTGAAGTTTTCCCAAAGAACCATGCAGCTCCCTTCTCCAAAGTTTTGACCTTCTTCCGGAGCGAACCCTTTACCCTTGATGCCTTCTACAGCAACCCCAAGGAGCTGCCCCACCCCTGCACCAATATAGGTACCTAAAGTTTGCTGTCAGTTAGATTCTCAGTCCAAAAAGTAGTGTATTTAGAGTATTTAGTGAAGCAAAAATGTTCATAAGCCTGTTTGTTATATTGATGTTTACTGGTTTACCGAGCTTGTTTTACATTGTCTAACTTTTTACACCTTTTCAGGACAATTCCTGATCCAGAATGTGGTTCCTCAGGCGTCTGGTGAGAGTGCAAAAGTCAAGGTGAAAGTTCGTGTCAACATCCACGGTTTGTTCAGTGTCTCAGGTGCGTCACTCGTGGAGGTCGTGAAAACAGCTGAGGGTGAGGAGCCAATGGAGACAGACCAGGCAGTAAAAGAGGAGGAGGTGTGTATTGTTCACAGTATAATTGTTAGAGCCAACACCCTATGCTGCATCCACACTACTCTCTATTTGGCAAAAATGATTTCACCAAAGGAAGACTTTTTTCTTATGAACAAATGGAATTAAATTCCATTTTATGCACCCATCTCAATGTCTTAAATAACATGTCACATGACTGCTAATAATTGTCATTTATAATGAGACAAGACGTTGTATAACCATGTATACCTCATGATGAAAACTGTAACATTATCACAGTTGCTTACAAAGTCAGCACAGCCAAATAAAGTTGTAGTTGGTAGAAGTGGGTCAGGATGGGGGGAAGGTAAGTTAGTGGCTGTGACACTATAGACAAACAACTGTCCCTTCACAATTAAACAATTCACAATTAAAGTTCCCGAACAGCCTGAGATCTTTAAGTAACATGAATGGGTCTCAGATGTGGTATAAGGTTGTATAAAAAAATAAGATGCTAGGTCACTGTGAAACTAGTAGCTGAGATGTTTCACCCTCTTTGTTTTTAGAGCTTTATGATGCTCTGCTAGTGTGGCTAACAGGTGTATTTTTTAGCCAAAGAATGAGTGGAGTAAATGCAGCCTAACATTGCATGTCTGTTTGCAAGCGTGTGAAAGGAGACAGTTTTCTTCATGCTTTGTTTGCTTTGCTTTGTTCACACATTGGAAATGTCAGCCTGGCCACACCTCGTCAATTTTTTCATCGCTAAGGAATTTGGTTTTCTTGTCTTAACAAGCTTAAAGATATTCTTTCAATCACCATCGCTATAAAATTTCACGGGTTGTTGATCCAACTAACACTGAGTGACTGTTTATCTTGTAAGCACAACCAATAAATTAAACAACATAAAGTAATTATCAAATGCAACACATCTGGAAAAACACCAAACCAACACTTGGAAGGAAAGTGAACTATTTGTCATTGTGACACAACACACCACTACACACACACAATGAAATGTGACCTCTGCTCGGAGAGAGAGACCTGTACCCTGCTCAAAGCACCTGTGCAAATTGGCAGCTGATGGACTCGAACCTGAAACCTTACAAACCCAAGTCCGCTTCCTTAACCACCAAGCCACAACTGCCCGCTTGGACTGCTTAAATTTTTTTTTTTAGTATGTAAAAGTAATTGTAAATGTGTTTTGCCACATTGTGGCAAATGTAATGTTACATAATTTAGACTCTTTATTTGTTACGATGTGTCAGAACAAAATGCAGGTGGACCAAGAGGATCAGAAGCCTCAGTCTGGGGAAAATGGAGACAAGAAATCTGAGACAGAGGAGATGGAGGTAATAAAACATGCTGAATACATACAATATACAAACATATGGAAAATGACACAAAAGGTCAGATGTACTGCAAATTGTGAGTGAATGCGAATGGGTTGAAAGTTACAGTTTGTGCGTGCATGTCTGTTGTCACCTAATCTTCTGGGCAACATTAAGGCTCAGCTCTGAGCTGGAAGCTGTAGCACAAACACTGGAAAGCCTGCAGGAGAGTGTGAGGGATCTCTTTTTGGGGAACATATTTATTAGAATGACATTGCTTTGTTTAATATTTACCTTTTGCACTGCAGGACAAAATTGCGTTTTGATATTTATTTATTTTTATTTATTAGTTACAGTCGTTTTAGCCTAGCACTAATGTCACGTCACCTATGTGGAGATATTTTCTGCAAATGTTTGAATTTTCAAGCAACTGTCTTTAAAGTCACAGCTGCACACTGACAGCATGTCTAACACACTGTGCTGCTCTGTACATTTTTAACAAAGATGTCATCATAATCATGTAAAGTAAATATGATTGAGGTTGTGCTCTACTTTTTTTTACTTTTTGCTCTGTCATTGAGGTCTAGACTCATTTTGGATTCCTAAGATTTTGAGGGATCTTAAACAGAAATGTACCACTTTTACCATTTGTTATAATACTTTGATATACGAGCTTTGCCTAAAGTCCCACTTTTACCAGATAATCCAAGTTACAGTATTAGTATCAGACCAATAAAAGTGTTTAGCAACACTTAACTACAAATATTCAGACAGATGGGAATAAGAAAATTTAACATAAAACGTTTCTCCTGTTTCAAATTAATGGACAACAAGAGATGTGACAATTATCCATATCATGGATGTCAGTGCTTAAGTGCATATCCCTGCACCCTTGTACTGGTTTGACAAATCTGGATTAATAAGAACACGTTCTTAAACTGGCCTCCACCGGTGATTGATATAACAATTTATATAAAGTTTTGCGCTGTTCCAGAAAGTAGTGTCTGCTGTCAGAAAGATGAAACACAACTAAAATTATCAACCTGAGCAGGTTTTACTCATTGGATAGAAAACAGCTCTGAAAACCACACTAATTAATTTTCCTCTGTCCTTCTCCAGACGACAACAGAGGATGCCAAGCAGGAGAAGAAGAACGACCAACCCCCTCAGGCCAAAAAGCCCAAAGTGAAAACAAAGTCAGTGGAGTTGCCCATAGAGAGCAATTTGCACAAGCAGCTGTCCAGTGATCTGCTAAATACGTTTGTTGAGAATGAGGTAATGTTCTAAAAATCACCGGGAATGTCTTGCATGTACTCAGAAAGCATTTGCTCCCAGCAGCAGTGTAGTGAGACTTAGTCACTATTTAAACTGTGCGTCATTGTGGATTCAGCTTATTAAAGCTCAAAATCACTGCAGATTAATTAGTGTCTAACTATCTTGAAATAGTAGTGTGAATTTCTACCTTAATTAACCTTTGTGTGCCCCATTTTTTGTAATGTTGTTATAAGCTACACTTAGAAATGTATTTAAAAAACAAGGCATGAAATTTACCACTAAAACATTGATTGGTACTTTTAATATGACTTAAATGGTAGTTTGATTTTCTATCCTCTTACAAACGGATTTTTTGTGCACTATTCTGGAAAGAGAAATGAGTGGTTATCCTTAATCTGTGACTTTTCCAGGGTAAAATGATCATGCAGGATAAACTGGAGAAAGAGAGAAACGACGCAAAGAACAACGTGGAAGAGTACGTGTATGACATGAGAGACAAGCTCCATGGTGTCCTGGAGAAGTTTGTGAATGAAGCTGTGAGTATTGATCGCTGGAGTCCTTTAGCCAACCAGTTCAACTGACAAAGAAGCTGCATTGATGAACACATAGACCTGTAGAAGGACTAAAAGGCAGTCTGGGCATTAAACCTATTTTTAAATAATATGAATAGGATTTAATTTATCAGTGAAGCTTCTAAGTCTGAGAGAGACAGCCTCACCTGCCCAGCCAGTAATTAATGAAAGCGATTTATTCACATGTACTATCAAAGTAGAACAACACAGAAGAAAAAGCTTACTTACCTGAAAAACAATAACCAACCTGAAAATTGCCAAAAATGCATAAAGAGTAGAAGGAGAGTTAAATCTGACCTTTTGTGCAACATCTAGGATCGTGATACATTCTCTCTGAAACTGGAGGACACAGAAAACTGGCTGTATGAAGATGGGGAGGACCAACTGAAACAGGTTTACATTGATAAACTGGCTGAATTGAAGGTAACTTAACACACATTTATTGTTACAATTAAATTCCTTTTTTTTTCATTGTGTATAGGGGGAAAAAAACCTTGGCTTTTAAAACAAACAAATTGATCACTGTGGGTGAGTCGCGGTTAATCAGAATTAATTGAGTCAAGTCAACATCCCTAAATGTGACTAAATGAGAAGTTTGATTTTGCATCCTAGAGTTGGTGGATCATAGTCATCACTGCATTATGATGGTGGCTTGTAGAAAACATCAAGAGTTTATTTTAAAACACCTGTTGTCCTCAACAATATCAATCAGTCTACAGTCCATTGAAATCCATTTGACAGTTGCATCTGTCAGCTCATCAGTTAATGAGAATAACTTGTCAATTTTGACTCAAGGTTCTTTGACTGCCCTAAAACTATCATTCAGTATCTCAGTGCTTCTTCCTGACTAAATCTGATTTTCTACAGAACTTGGGTCAACCCATCCTACTCAGATATTTGGAGTCTGAGGAGAGGCCAAAGGCTTTTGAGGACCTTGGCAGACAAATCCAGATGTACATGAAGATCATCGAAGCTTACAAGGCAAAGGTACAGCATAAAAAAAACAGTCTTTAATTTTGGAAATCTGATTATTAGTCATATTGGCAGATATATAAAAGCAATAGTGCAATAACTTACATATTTGTCTAATAATATTTATATAAAAGCAATAGTGCAATAACTTATAAATACTAAGCAATAACAACGATATAAAGATTAGTAATGTTTAAAATGCTAATACGTAATACACCGTCTTCTTCATTTATGTGTTTCATTTGTTCTCTTGTTTGTGTACATCACTTTGTTAGTGTTATAAATACATTTGAGATAGTTGAATTTTCTGTATTACAAACTAATATTAAAATAACAAGGCCAGATTTATATATCTATACATTTATATTTACCACAACCTCCAACAGGATGAGCAGTACAGTCACTTAGATGAGCTGGAAGTGACTCGAGTCGACAAGCAGGTGAACGATGCAATGGTCTGGATGAACACCAAGATGAACCAGCAAAACAGTCAGGGCCTCACCCTGGACCCAGTGGTTAAAGTTGAGGAGATCAAGGCCAAGACCAAGGTATGGAGACAGCAGAAAAATGCACACTGGGGGAAAAAGTCTATTTGTAATGGCCATTATATGAAGTTCATTATAAGATGGAGCTTTTTGTCTTCACTTAGACACAATCCAGAAGTTAAAATTGAAACAACCATTTTCTTTTTATTTAGGAGCTTTATCAAGCCTGCAATGCTGTGGTGTCCAAACCCAAGCCCAAAGTGGAGCCACCGAAGGAGGAGAAGACAGAAAATGGACCAGTAAATGGACAGGAGGGCTCAGAGAACCACTCACCCAACCCAGAGAAAGCCACGCCTGCAGGAACGGAGAAGGACACTGCAGAGAACAAACCTCCTGAAATGGACATTGACTAACATATCAAGTGTTATCCTTGTCCTGCTACTCGCTCCTGATCTGTTGTTCTTCTGAGATTGTCGTTGTTCACAATGTAGCGTCTCTTTCGCTTGTTCTCTTCCTCTCTCTCTCTCTCTCTCCCTCTCTCCCTCTCCCTCTCTCTCAAAGATAGACAGACAGTAGCAGCATCCTTAATCAGTGCAGTTCCATAAGCCTCCTCAACCTGTCATTTGTTACCTTCTTTTAATACAGCACAATATTGCGTAATGTTAATAATTGACAGATTTCTTAATGGCATCAAAGTTGTTTGTGGAATGGGAACTTTCTCTGTTATTCTTTGATAAGTTAAGTTACAGATTAGTTCTGGCTGATTAGTTAAGCCATTTCTGAACACCAGGAATGTCATGTTTCATAAAATCAAAGTAAAACTCTTAGATAGAATAAGGTAAAGACACAGAGACTATGTAAACACCTGGGTTATTTCATATTTTCGGAAAATTGTAACTGCTGGGTCGTCATGTTACTATCATGCAGTATTTAAATGTTTGGCTTTCCTCATTCAAAAGCTACGATCCACTGTTTCGGTTCTCTGGTAGCCTTGTGTTGCTTTTTTTCTACATAAATGTGAACAGTGCTTTAACAAATCACCTTCCAGGTGCTGCTGTTGGTACCATGTCACGATGCAAAAATAAAAAAAAATCATACAAATTAATTAGTAATTATTCCTCGTTTAAATTAATTGAGAAATGCTATTATGTAGATGCTTATAGATACAGTATGTACTGAAAGTGTTTTTTCTTAAGAACCCTTATGGTTTTGAACCTAAGGCTTCATGAGATTTGAAAGAAACAACAGATATGTCAGTACTAGTAAAAAAAAAATACATATTTCAATGATCAATATCTAATCAGTAAATCGTAAAACCACCTCGTGTAATAGCTACAAATAATTGAACAAACAGACATTTTAGAAGAACGATTTATTTTGGAAGCGGAATGTACTTAATCCAACCAGTTTCACTCAAATGCAATCAGTCATTCGTGTTTTACATTAACTGTGTTTTGTACGAGGTTGATTTAGAAAAGTAAATCTAGGTCCCATGTGACCACTGTTTAATATTTAAGCAAATACGACAATTTGCCGTGTATTACAAACGCTTTAGCGTTTATTTTGGAAAGCGGAAATGGTTAGACCGGCTCACGTCACTTTGCTTCGTTACAGTGAACTTTACATTACAGGGGTTCATAGCATGCCACGGGCGTTGTGTTGGCAGAAGTGAGTGTGGGTTGACGTGAAGGTGAGAATTGTAATCTTTTTTTATTAAGAGTTACGCAGCAGTTCCAGTTGTGTCACATTCATGGACGTGTTTGTTTCTTCTGCAGAGCAAAAGTTACAGCAGTGTCCAGCTGCTACAGTAGCCATGGCCACTGTTTACACTGGCTAACAGTTTCAGCCTGCTAGCTCAATTGACAATTAAGTTAATCTCATATCCTTTAAGCTTCGTTGTTCTTGGAGTAAACTGTAACAGTTTTCCCCTTGATGTTGCAACTTCAGCAGTAATATATCAGACAGTTAATAAGTTGTTTAACGATAGTTCCGTTTTACAAAGTTAACTTATTTCGGTTAGCATGTCTGCTATCAAGAGCAAAACACGAAATGATGTCAAGTTACCGAACCATTGCGTCGCTACCTGACGTCCACGTTGATTTATTCCTTCGTATACAACACTACGTGATGTATTACTACTACATTAAAACATCTGGGTTAATTATGTACTGTAACGTGTGATTAGAAAGCTTTCCAGAGTATTAAATGTGTACTGTAACGTGTGATTAGAAAGCTTAGAGTATTAAATCTAAACGTTTTTGTTTACTCTGATTAAACATTCTGGGTTGTTGTTAAATTGTATGGATCCATAGATTTAAGAAGCGGAACCATTCAGATGACGTCTTTATGTTTGCTTGATGATTATTGTATACCCAACATATGGGTTATATTGAGGACATTTTAAGTGACTTTGTTTTTGAATAAATCATACATTTCCTTTAAATCACACTATCTGTGGTCAGTTCTGTGTGTTACCAATAGGGTGATTGTCGTCAACGAGGGTGTAACAGTGTTTCTTTAATTTAATGAACCCAGAATACAACGCCATAAGATACGTCGTGTCGTATAGAGCCGCGTTACTAGCAGTGGAAGGAAACAAAAGTAAATGCGCAAAATAGAAAGATACATTTTAAGCAGTATAATTTTTGTGTTGGAGTTTAAGGGGTATTCATGATATTGATTTGTTAGTAATTTAAAAAATGTACCGTTTTACCAACACACGTGCTTTTTTCTCAGATAAACTGAACATTATAATTTAAATTATTTTTATGTTTTACTTCATTTGGTCCCAAGTACATCATTGTTAAAACTGTTACTGTTGTGCCACCGTCACAGTAACTAACTTGGGGTGATTTGAGAAATGACTGTGAGAGTGTTTATGCTATTGAAGACAATTCTGCTTTTGTGTTTGTTTTGATATACTACAATGCTTGGATACATTTTGATGCTGGTCATATTTCAGCATCATGACACCTTTGTATTGCTAACTTTGTTGACAATGAATCATTATTCCATGTGCAGGAATGTAAATGTCTGAGGACAAGGAAGCCCAGGAGGATGAACTGCTTGCTTTAGCAAGTATTTATGATGAAGATGAGTTTCACCGAGCGGAGTCTGCACAAGGCGGGGAGATGCAGCTTTGCCTGGAGCTTCCTCCGGATTTCAAAATCATTGTAAAAGGTATTTAATTTTAATTGAAGTTGTGCAATGAGTTGTTGTTTTATGTACAATACCATTATCTTATAACATGTTCATTATATTTATCTGCACAATTCTCTTTTAAAATTCTAAATAGATTTTTTAATTATTCATTCATCCTTTTAATGCACAAACATTGAGCCATATCATAATATTTGTTTGTATTACAGGAGACACAAAAACTGAATACAATGTGAGCTTCTTGCCTCCTTTGGTGCTCAATTTTGAGTTGCCTGCAGACTATCCTTCTACGTCCTCTCCAAGTTTCACTTTGAGCTCCAAATGGATGACCAAAGCCCAGGTACGAAGTCATGAAATCCATTTCATTTACATTCACTGTAGTTTAAAATGTTCCTCAACAAACAAAACAAAACATTGAGCTCATTCGAAGATCTCCTGCTACTGAGAGACGAGACCAACAACAATAAAAGCCTTTCCATAAACACAGCTAAAAAAAACTTTGTCCTTTACAGTTTCCCCTCATCTTAACCAAAGCTAATATCGCTATGGCTGAAACCTAACAGCTATAGCTGTTCTCTGTGACCTTGCATCTGTTCTACTTTTTAGAAAAACATCCTCTTTAATGAAGAATTGAGTTCCCCACATAAATACTTAACAATTTGTGTGGTTCTTAAAATAAAGAGGCTGTGCTTTGATGTATGTTGTTTCCTGTTTTATTCCTCAGATGAGCACACTATGCAGACGTCTGGATGAGCTGTGGGAAGAGAACCAGAGCAGTGTAGTCCTTTTCACATGGATTCAGTTTCTTAAAGAGGAGACTCTGGACATTCTGGGAATCATGTCTCCTCTTGAAATCAACAGAGGGGGAAGTAAGGCAGGTGGTGAGCGCAAGAAAACAGACCCGGCAGTTACAGGTAGAGCCATTGTGTCATAAAATCATTTTTTGTGTATTTACAAGCAGAATTATTTTGTTGGTTAATCTAGACTAGGTGTCACCAACAAAATATAAGGATAAAAATGAAAAAAAAAAAGGTGCCGTAGTAACACCCTTGGATATTGCAATGTGGAATATAAAGAGCGTTCATCGAAAAGTCTTTGCAAGTGATGAAGCTGTTGTAGCTCACAGCTTAAATAATTAATAAATAGTAGTGACATAATAAATTACAGTTCTAACTATTTTTAACAAATAACTGTTATCATTTAGGTTCATCTCTGACCGGGAGTCATTCTAAATCCATGGAGGAACAGATAGTAGAGGAGAAGAAGAAAAAGTCAGAAATGCAGTTGATGTCTTCTCAGCTGGACCCTCGGGCCGTCCTGTTGAGAGACCCACATGTTGATCCCTTACCTCAACTTCTTGACTTTGATGAAGGACAGCGGCAGAGGGTTTTTGACAGCAAGGTCTTCTGTTGTGGCATCTGCTTTGTAGAGAAGCTGGGCTCCAGCTGCCTTTGCTTTAAGGAGTGTCAACACGTGTACTGCAAGGCCTGCATGACTGAATACTTTCAAATCCAAATACGCGACGGCAACGTTCAGTGCCTTAACTGCCCTGAGCCAAAGTGCACCTCTGTAGCCACACCACTACAGGTAAGACTGTGTCTCTTCTTACGGTTATTTATTCAGACTGCACGAAGACTGATTTCTCTAATGCTTGTCTAACTTTGTAGGTAAAAGAGCTCGTCAATGATGAGCTGTTTGCCCGTTATGACCGTTTGCTGCTTCAGTCCAGCCTAGACCTTATGGCTGATGTTGTTTACTGTCCCCGCCTGACCTGCGGCACACCTGTCATGGTAGAACCGGACACTACTATGGGCATTTGTGCTGCCTGTCAATATGCTTTTTGCACACTGTGCAAACTGGGTTATCATGGAGTCTCACCGTGTAAAATCAGCGCAGGTATTGTACTGGATACTATTGAAATTTGTCATGTGAAATTGTTAATCATTGTAGCATTATTTTCTCTTCATGATCTAGTTTAATGAATAATTTAAATTGTAGTACTAAACTGTTTTACTCATTATTTATTTTACTTATTAAATACATAATAATTTTACTGAAGCATAAGCCTGGGTGATGAGTTTCAATATTATATTGACACATTTTGTATACATGATCAAGAATGAGACTGTATCATTTTTATGGATGCTATATATTCATATATATAGATACATACTGTATATATGTATATACAGTATTCTTGCCCAAAATTATTCTTAAAAAAGTTTTTAAATTTTGCAATTTGCATGTTTGTGGGCTCACTGCATAGTTTGGAATATTTATCTGGTTGATATATGTATGAATTGATATATTGAATATTGACATTTAACTATAAAAATATCAAGATATTTCTTTGTCTCCGTTATGCCCAGTGTTACTGAGCATTGAAAATCCACACATATTTCTCTCATGGTGAAATATACATTTTGCAAACAACACTATTAAATACTGTTTCAGCCATTCATCTAGCAAAGGCTCAGTTATTTAAGGCATAAAAACTTGTTTACAGTTCCAACAGTTCTGAGCTCGAAACTTTTTCATTTCAACTACAGATGAACTGCGTCACCTCCGAGATGATTACCTGTCAGCTACAGCACAGGAGCAAAAGTTTATGGAACAAAGATTTGGGAAGCGTGTGATTCAGAAAGCTGTGGAAGAGTCCTTTAGCAGAGACTGGCTGGAGGAGAACTGCAAGTCTTGTCCACGCTGTGGAACCAACATACAGGTCGTGCTCTTGTTTAGTTCTTTTTTTGTTCAAACATTAGTAATCAGTCATTTATTTTTTGTGAATGCATTACATATAAACCAGTGTTTCCCAATGTGAGGGGCGATGCCCCTTATTGGGCACAGCTATTGCTGAGTGGTTTTTACCTACAGTGAAAAAAATGCATCATTTGTAATTTCCTTTTTCTTTGTTTGTTGACCTGTGGTGTATCTGGTCCATGATTTTGTGAGTGTTTCTAAAACTCAGGTGTACGAACTCACCTTTGTGTTTTATCTAATGTTTTCCTCTAGAAAGTGGACGGCTGCAACAAGATGACTTGTACCACATGCAAGCAATATTTCTGTTGGCTGTGCCTGGGCGCTCTCAGCAAAGTCAACCCATATGGTCACTTTAATGATTCACGCTCCCCCTGTTACAACCAGTGAGTGAAACATTTCAACTTAAATCCAATGCTTTCTCAGCTTTTTTTTTTGTTACCATAACTTTACTCACCTTTTGCAGACTCTTCCAGGGTGTGGACGTGGATGACGATGACGACTTTTTAAGCGATGAGGACGACTAACACCACTACAGTGCCGATCAACATATCCCTTTTTAAATGCACTTTAAGTCATTTAGTCTTTACGTCACCTCCGTTGTACGACAAAAGTGTTTCTACAGCATTGCTGCAGGGCAACGTCGACTGCATTTGACATCGAATCCTACTATCGCTCATGATGTTCGATTGATGACACGATTGAGCCAATGAAATGACAGCAGCGTACCTCTAAGATTGATTGCTTTCTTTCTGTTGCCTTTCTTATCAGTTCATAAGAGATATTTATTTTTGCCATGACACACACTCACACAGACAACGTGAAACAGGCTGCATCGATTAGTAATGCATCCCCAGATGTACAGTACGACAACTATGTATAATATGACAAGTAATGGGACCATTACTTAAAATGTAAACTCATTTTTCAGTTGAAGTCATTTTGTTTTAAGCTCGGTGCTGCTGTTAAACCATGCTCATTACATCAATAGGAGAATGACTAATTATGGGCCATAATAACTTCAGACATTGTTTATTGATAAACCAAGCGCTGTCTAATTTGTTGACACTTACGAGCAGAGACACACAGATTGTTTATTGTTTAGGGAAAGGTAACAGGTCGACTCTAATTGTGCATCTGCCCCAATTCTGAAGCAGTTGCTGCTGGTTAATACACATGGTCAGGGAGGTTAACCTTTTCTTAACTGTTCTCGTTGTATGTTTTTATGAGAAGGTTGTGACACATCAGGATCTAACAAACTCTGGTCCAACAACAGTAACATGTTGATTAATCATTTCTACTCTCTCATACCACGACATAACCATTAAAAATAACTCTGTAATGGACGGCCAAGGTTAGACAGACTATGTTGTCTAAATGTGGTACGCTTTAAGGTTTAAGGACAAGATAAAGGCCAGAGAATTGTGCTTCATTTCATGTTATTATGAAATGAATACAAAATGTATGTGGTATGTGGTGAGAATTGTCTGGTCGGCTGCAAAAATGGACTTTAACACATCAGAGGTAAGCTTATAATTTGTTTAGTCATGCTTTTATTGGCAGGTAGTCTATTGGTTTACAGTGACTATATAACATTTTGGAGAAGGGAATGTGGAATTCTTGTTCTTGATGAAATGCCAAGGCATTAAGGAATGCTTTTGAATCAGTGCTTTCACTTTTCCTTGTCATTTTCATTGCCAAATTAAAATTTGAAAGAGGGGCTGTTTTATATGTACATAATAAAACATGATAGTTATATTGTTAATTCAAAAGATGGCAAACGTCATCTTTGTGACGTTCAAAAGATGGCAAACGTCATCTTTGTTTAAACAAAAGCTTTATCAAATCCGACTTTGGAATTTCAGATAAGCTCTATCGAAAATAATGTTGTCTTGTTAATAGAAAATAAAACAATATTAGCTTTACTGCTGCTGGTATACTGTGATTTGAATAAAGAATTCTGAGGTTTATGGTTGACCCTGTTATGACATTATTTTGGTCCAAATAAACTTTTTTTTTTAGATGTAAACACTAGCAGCTTCTGCAGAGAAGATCTTCCTCCATAATGACAACCATACAATCTTGGAGGTGAGTCTACACACAGTAAGACATCAGTAAACTATTGAATGAAATGGAAATTTAACATAAACTCATTTCATCCCCCCCCGCTCTCTAGGTAACAATACCTTGTTGTCTTAAGCATGACCCACTTGCAACGTGTGATACAGAGGTTACACTGAGTCAGAAAGAGGGACAATGGAACCCAAAGGAACAAAAGAACCATGTGTGAGCCTGAGATTGAAAAGAGACGACAACAGGTGAAATCCCTTTGGCCAGAGTTGCTGACAGGGTATAACCCTTTAAAACGGCCCCTCTGCCCTGCCCCGTCCCCTGCCTTGTGTTGGCAGTGCATCCCCCATCAGCCCCTGACTGGCCTGGTAGTTACTACGCTCCTAAGGACGCCTGCTCTTAAAAACACAGGAGAGCAGCATTGGACCTACGCGGAGAACCTTTCCTTCCTCTTTACCATCACTTTATTCGTAGCACAGCCACATAGAAGTGGAGCAAAACTTGCAAAATCAGGTCAGTGGATTTAACCTGGTGTATGGATCTGGAATATTGTAGTATAATAATATGAGATTTACTAAAATGATGTACTTGGTATACAAATAATGTGTCAGCAATGTTTTTTTTAAATTAGTTGCTAAGTGTTGCTTTCTGATACTGAAATTTATTGTTGATAGAAACTCCTGACAATGTGATAAATACTCTGTTCTCTCCTGTTGAAGACGCTGAATTTTCTGAGGCTCAATAACCAGCAGTTGGTCCAGCACAAGAGTCAGGACACACACTACCATGATTGAAGGTGACAGAGAATTGTCGGCGATGGTGCAGGAGCTCTGGGACAATGACGTCAACAGACTCCAACCTGGCAAAGACTACAGGATTTCTCTGCAGGTGCGGCACACACCACACACATAAAAGCATGACTTCAAATAATATATCATCATTTGAAGCAGGGATCCCCAACCAGTGGATGTTCGATTGATGACACTGGGCAGTGGATTATTTGGCCGCACGGAAAAGGATAAAAAAAAAGTTTTATTATATTTTATTTTAATTACATTCGTTTTTTATGTGTTATGAATTAGTGAAAACATAGCTGGAATGATTCTTTAAAAATGGGGAAAGGCCTAATGATGAGACAGCAGAAGGCTCAAAATCTGCATTTAAATGAAAACACTAAGAGTCTGAAAATGAAAATGAATGATAAAGACATATATATACTTATATTGACATATGTAATATTTTAAATTATGTTTAAAACATTTTATTGTTTTTATTTTATTTTATTATTACAGGTTACTATAAATTGTAACAATACAGATTTTCCATTACTTGTGTAAATGGCTGTGATATATTAAATGTGCTGTAAACTCTCAAGAGGTAGAAAAAGATCATTATTTGTCCAGAAATCAATTGAGATTACAGACAATCCCCTCTACACAACCTCATAGTTCTTATGGGAAAATAGAAAGCAGAAAGATCTGTGTTAGATCCAAAACAAATCTATATTTTAAAGCTTAATGATTTTATTCCTGCTTCAGGGCAAAGCTGGAAACAACATGGCCATAAATGACAACAGTGATGGAGCAGGATACCCTCTCTTTAGCTTTGTTGATGAGAACATCTTCAAAAAGGAGACCTTCTTAGGTACGTGCATGAGGGAAGAGCAATATTTCTATCATATTGATCACTTCATTATTCCAAATTGAGTGTTTCTCGTTTTTTATTGGTTTCAATGTGCAAGATCTAGCAGCATCTAGTGGTGAAGTAGATGCAGTGGTGGAATTTTACACCATCACATCTGTCCTATTTTTTTTGTAACGTTAGTTTTATAATTTCCTCCTACTTTTCTTGGTCACGTTTTGAATAATTTGGCAAACATTTGTTTTAAGATTACAAATATTAAAGGTTACTTGCTTTTGTTTGGTAATGTTATTTATATATTTATTATTTTTGATCTTTATCTAGGTTTTATTATGGTTTGACTAAATATCCAGGGCTAACATTTGTGTTATGCTATACTGGAAAAATATATAAATATATAAAATGTATATATGGCAATATATTTGTTAGCTCAATTATTGTTACTTTGGATAAAATATAATTATGCTAACTAGTAGCTACTTAAAAATCAAATAATTCTATGTACACAAGTTCAAACTTTTGGCTAATGCTTAACTAGCTTAACTAGCTGTTGCTATGTGGAACACTATAATTCCCTAAATACTATTTGTCATTTATAAATAAAGACCCATACAAATGCTAAATTTATAGTCCTACATTGAAGCTCAGTAAAGAGTTTGGACTATCTTGCTCGACCTATTTATTCTGTTTGACAGTCTACTCTTTTGCAGTAAAACGTCTGTGTATAGCAGTACACTAGATGCAGAAAGATGCTCCACCTCAGCCGTCTGACTTGAGTGTTCCGTGGTACCTGCTGAGGCACTCGTCCGTGTAATGATGCTTGTCACAGATTTGTGTGGTGCAACTCAATAGAGAAATCAATGTCCTTGAACAAGACTCTATGGGAGGTTAAGTAATGCAAGAGCTGGTATCAGAAAATCATTCTGAGGCCCATGTCAAAAGAAAACAAATGACTCACCTCACTGTGCTATTTTTGTAGCGTCTTACCAAGGCTGTGTCATTCACCATGTTATACAACAGGAGCATGTATTCTTTGTTATAAGCAGAGCCAAAGAGGGTTGCAATAATGGAATAGTGTTATCATAGTTAGTAATTAGCAGAGCTTGGGGTAAAAAAAATGTTTTACTGTGGCTTTTATTGAAATCTGTAAAAAAGTTATAATTTAATCAACACAAGAAAAAAACAAAGGCTAAAGCAAAAATAGCTGGAGGTTTTTAGAAATATAAGTAAGTAGCCAACCTGTGACTTTACACACTTAGTTTAAATGCCCTCCCAACTTATTTTTGTACAGAATTTGGAAGAATTTAAAACCTTTGCATTTTAAAATGTGACATTTTTAGTTAGATTGTAAAATATATATATATATATATAAATTTAGCAAATGTATTGGTTCCTGCAGCCTTTATCTCCCTGTTGGACAACTACGAGAGTGACACTGGAAAACCCGAAATCGTAACGCCTGAGGAAGAGGCAGAGAATCACAAGTTCCTTGATGCCATCGTTCAAACAGCTGCTATGAAGGTAGGAACGGCTTAAGATCCCAAATTCGAAAACATATTTACTTAAGAGCACTGCTAATGTGGTGACTGTGCTACTGCAGAGAGCTCATAAATACCTGGTGGAGAAGCATCTCTCTCCTCAGGATGAGACACAGTTCAAGAAGCAGCTTTACAGGATCTGGTTTGAACTTTATGCCAGGAGGGGCTCCAGCAGGTAGGTGAAATCTGTGAAGGTCAGCACAGTGGCACCTGTGGAATGTAGCACATTGATGATAACTGTAGAAAAGTAATGTGTAATGTTACACAGCCAGTCAGTATGGCTGCAAGTGGACCATCACATTTACCAAAATGTTATCATCTTGCTTGTCATGTATATACTAACTTTGATTCGATCTTATTTGTTTGGGTTCACTGGGTCATGTTATTATTCTCTCTGTATGCCTCTTACAAGACCAGATTCCTCAGGGTTTGAACATGTATTCGTTGGAGAGACGAGAGGAGGACGGACTGTGATTGGCTTTCATAACTGGATCCAGCTCTACCTGCAAGAGAAGCTGGGACACATCGACTACAAAGGCTACAGTGTCGACGCAAATTCACCCCAGGTATCATTTTCAATCAAGATAATCAAATAATTTGGTTCATGCAATAATACTAAGTTAGCTGATTAGCCGTTTTTTCGAGAAAATAGGTTAAGATGTTATATTATATAGATCAGAAATATTAATGTTAATTATTAACGTATTCCCACAACAATTGCTAAGATTGCTAAATATCATTTGGTCAAATACAGCTACAAAATAACTTCCAAATATATAGTTGTATATAAATAGTTGGCCATTCAAAAGTTATAAATTGTTACTAATAGGTAGAATATGGCAAAAGCTATAGCTATAAGCTATAGCTGAAGGTGATGATTAGATGTTAGTCTAGTGGGAACAAAGTCATAGCTATATAAAGGAAACAGCTCAGTTGTCTAGAAATATAAGATTAATGCACTCGAAATAAATTTGATGTGGAAATAACAAACTGATCACAGCTACAGTTTAAAATCAAGCACAGTGTTCTATTCTTAGCAATGCTTCCTTCTTGTGTTTCATTTCTTCCGTCCGATGATCAGCCTGATGAGAACCGACATATCCTGGCTCTCCAGTTCAGCTGGAAGAAAGGGATTAAGACAAAGGGCAGCATCTTCATGGGTGTCAGTCCAGAGTTTGAGTTTGCCCTGTACACCCTCTGTTTTCTGACCTCACCCAATGAGCGGGTCAAAGTCCAGTTCAGTTTCTACGATGTGGAGATTGTTTGCCATCACCACAACCAGAAGCACATAGGGACCACGTATCCTGTGCTGCTCAGGTACCAGAACCAAGAGTAAACTCACTAGAAAGGCCTCCATACAGTATGACATTTTATAGCTATTGTTGTCCTTTTACCTCAGATAAAGATG
Source organism: Cynoglossus semilaevis (assembly GCF_000523025.1). NCBI lineage: Eukaryota > Metazoa > Chordata > Actinopteri > Pleuronectiformes > Cynoglossidae > Cynoglossus > Cynoglossus semilaevis. The sequence continues at coordinate 10,082,878 of NC_024325.1, read as the reverse complement.
CAATAAAGCCTTAAAAGACAGTTCTATTGGTGTTTGTTGTTGTTGTCTATTGTTGCCATCTAGCTAGAAGGTATGTCAGTTAATAAGAGGTGTCTAGAAAGCTAAACATACAAAGAAAATAGATTTACTAGCAATTATTCTTTATTATAATTACAATTGTTAATCAATTTTAATGGCTCTGTGATGGACTAGTCAACTGTCCACACCTTATTACTCCCCCATGTCTGATGACCACTGGCGGTGGCTCCAGGGCCATGAATGTAATTTTTACTAATGTAATTAATCTTCGAGTACAAAGTACCCATATACAAGAATAGTTACTACAAAACCAGTGGAAATGTTCTTGCCTACTTCTGAAGCTTTACTTTTGCAAATAGAAGATTGGATCCTTGCCGTTTACATGATCTATGTGCACTGTACATTGTACAGACAGTACGGGGTTTATTTCCGTCGCTTTCACTGAGTATTTTCACAATTTCAGGATTAATTATTCATGTAACGTAATGACTGATTTTTGTTCACTCTTGTTCCGTTACGTTCCAAAGGGGGCGGTGGTTGGTTTGTTATGGCCATTGACGTCAAGGCCTAGATATGGAAATAGTGCGTCAAGTCGACCATAATATGGAGGCAATCGGCGGCAGGTTTTTAAAAAAATAAAAGTATAATAAAAAAACGTCTATGAGATACAGTACACGTTTATCTGCTTTCTTTTGGATTAGCTGCCTTAATTGTCATTGCGATGACTTATCTAAATTATGGTGTTATTGCCTCAATGCTCTGAAAAACATGCATCAGAAAAATGCATTTGAAGAAACTGAAACCAAAAACAATCATTAAAATTCTCATCTGTTTATATTTTTTTATGATTTTATCATATCACAATTAAATGATATGCCTGTCTATCAATAGACTCTATGGAAGGACTAGACAAAATTAAGTTAATGTGAAAGTAAAATTATGGAAGAACCCTGTACGTAATCTGCTGGTTGGCTCTACATCGCTTCTGAAACCAGAAAAACATTTCCTGTGTCTTACCCGTCAACCACAAACTGTGTTGGTTAGTAGCTTTGGCAGTTATATATAGAGTCACTGTTTTTTGTAAATCTCTTTTCATCCATCAAGTGTAACTGCACTTCTAAGAATGTTCTCAATATTTATGGATTGTTTCCCTTTTGTTTGAAACCTCATGTCTGATGTGTAACCTTTTAAACAACAAAGTGCCAGCAACGATACTAATACTTTCTCTCATTTCTCTAAATATCAGTCATCTACCTTTAAAGGCAGTCAGTGTTAATGTGACTAATGGCTTTGATCCCCCAAAACCAACTATACAGTATAAACTCACTTAAATGAACATTATTAGCTAAATTAGATATATTCTGGCAAACGTAGCTGGTGTCAAGATTGCCGTCATGAACAATTATGCGAACCTTATTTTGAAAAGCAAACAGGAAGTATTCTGATTGATATTGACGAATTCCCTCGCCTCACAGCACTGATTGCAGTCGAAGGTTCCACAGCTGTTTTCTGTGGCCAGCTCAGAGTTTACATTTTGCACTTATTGTTATTTATATGTTGATTTACAAGTCTTCATCCAGCTCTGCGGTGTATTTTATCTATCGTAAAATACGAGCCGTTCAACCAGGAATGGCCGAACCCAGCGCCAGATATCAGCAGGTAGGGCACGACACCGCCGTCATTCACTCATTGTAAGGCAACACACCAAACATTTGGCTATCACGAGGCTTTCTGTCGTTTGGCATTTAAGTTATTTAAAATACACACCCAAGCGTATATGTGTTGTGCTGGTTTTATCTCACGTTCTCTTTGATTATCGTTTAATTTAAGATGGCTCTTATTGATTGCGTCGATGTTTTATTACACAGGTGTTAGCGTGCTAAGCTAATTGCACTGCCACGGACGCTCCCACGTTTAAACTAGGTTGTTGTGAGTTGAGTTAGCTTGGTAAAATAAAACAAAAAAGGCCAGTAGGATCTCAGACGTGACTATCGAAATTGTCAAGAAACGCTATATAAGTCACACAGCCAGGATATCTTTTGGTAACAGCAGCCGGGTGGAAAAAAGGAAAAATTAAATGGTTATCACGAATTCCGTAGAAATAATGGGTTTTCACGAAGAACAACCGCCAAAACTGTCCTGACCATTGTTTGTCTTCCAATGTGACAACAACTGGTGCTCGTATTGACCTGTATTGACAGTATATGATGTTTTAAAGTATTTGGTTCGACCTTCTTTTATTCATTGAGTTTCCGCTTGAGATTTATCTCCATACGTATTTTGCAACGAGATAAAAAGTGTGTACGTGTACCTTTTCAGACTGTGACTGATTTTGTTGTGTTTACATGATTTAACTTTTGCCAGTGACTTGTTAAAAAAACGAAATTGTCAACTAATATATATGGTCTGCATTTCATTGTCATTGTAGAGCAATATAATATAAAACGACATGTTAAATAGCTGAAAAAATTGAGGGCACTTGTATTCAGCAGCAGAAACAGGAGGCCTACTTTATTTACTTTATTTATTACTTCAGTATGTGAAATGTTTTTGTTTGAATAACCTGTGGTCTACAGCAGTGGGGTGTTTGCAGGTACATCTGAGTTCATATTAGGTCTGCACATGATGGTTTATTGTAGTAATAATTAATGTGCAGATGCATTCACCGACTGCTCTGTTATCAAAGCTGTTAGGCTCTGTGGGTGTGGAGAAGTGTGTATTAAAGTCAACCATAAAGTATGTTGTTTTGTTTTTTTCATGCTGTGCTCAGACAATGCCGTCTGTTAGTTCAGACATTAAAACCTAATCCTAAAATGGGTTCAGGAAAAGGGCAGTTAAGGAGGCAATGCTTTTCATGCTACTGTTTTTTTTAAGTAAAGGGTTATCTGATGATACAGTGCACTTTTTTGCTTTTTATTAATTTCCTTGATGCATTATTTAGCACAAGTAAATATTCACTTAACGTCCAGTATTACCAGGAAAGTTTCTAATTATAGATATGTTACACATTTGTTTATCTCATTTATAAGTGTTAATTTGTTCTTTAAGTACACATGTTCAAATTCTAGCTTATAAGCCTTGTCACATGTTGTCATTTACAACTGTTTTCTTTTTTGTGGCGTTTTCTTTCTGCCATTTACGTTCATTGAAATTGTAGGAAACTGTTGCGTCTTAAACATTCCGCTCAAACTAAAAGGAAACTCAAGTCTTGACAACCTGTAATTTATACCCAGTGTTTGTTAGATCGTTTAGTCCAAGTCCTTGTTCCTGTGGCAGAAACAGCAGGGAGATCTAGTTTAAACTGGTTTCATTTGAATCAAGAGCAACTGAAGTATGAACTGCATTCCTCCCTGCCATAGTGCACACACAGGCCAGAGACAAATCTGTGTTGTTGGTCCAGCTTCTGTTTGGTTCCTCTGATGCTGCGTGTTTCAATTCCTTTAACACTGTCACATGACTCTGAGCAGACTCTCAGCCTTTATATGGATTGGAGAAAAGTAATGGAAAATAGCCACTGCTGACAGTTGTGGCAGACCAAATAAACCAGGAAGTGGTTTCCTTCCCTTTTTCCCCAACAGCTGCCTGATGAAGCAGACTTGGAGGAGAGTCCCCAGGTAGCAGCTGACGCTCCGCCTCCGTACAGCAGCATCACAGCTGACAATGCAGGTAACACTCTTGACCTTTCCGGATGATTCATGTCTGCTTTTATCATTCAACTGCAGCCTCTCTGTTACCTGTGTCTTATTTTATTCAACACTCAGTCATTCTTTAACAATGTTTTTTTTTTAATGGGTATTTACCCTCCTGATTAGGTGAATGTGAAAGACATTTACTGTGGTTATAGTGTCATTTTCTCCCCCCCCTTACAGCCTTCTTGGGCTACAAAGAAGACGGTGTTTTCCCCAAGCCTCCATCCTACAACGTAGCAACGACACTTCCTTCCTACGACGAAGCCGAGAGAACTAAGTCTGAGACGACGGTTCCCTTAGTAACTGGAAGAGTGAGCTCTCTTTTCTTCTTTCTTCCCTCACACACACGGACATGGTGTCCTTCAGTTTCATTTACACAGCCTAACCAGAACCTTATTCACGACTCTGACTATAACCAGCTAAGTGGAGTTAAATGCATATATTAGACTCTACATGTATCTCTGACTGAGACAGGAAGTGCTAAACCCTCAACTATGGTGTATTATGTGCTTGTGTGTACTGTACTTATCTGAAGGGCTTTTTAGGTTAAGAAAAAAAATAATTCTAAACCTATTTTTAATATTATTTGATTCTAATTTGTCAAATATTTGAATTATCACTGTCAAATCTTCCTTTTTTGAAACATCAGATGTCAAAGTGATATGGTATTCACCACTAGTCCATTATTCCTCTACTCTGACCCACATCCAAAGTCAGATACCTATCTGACCATGTTTTTCAAAGTAACCTCCGTTCGTCATGTTACAATTTCTCCGACTTTAAATCATTGAAGTGAGACCTTTTTTTTTTGGTAAAACATTTTGACAGTTGATTGTTGTCTGTAAACTCTCGTCACTGTGTGTTGTCCGCTGAGGTCACGGTGTTTGACTTCTTGGTGTTGTGTTTCTCTGCCATTCCCCGCCTCGCGCTCGGCAGCAGCCCCAGCACAGGGAGCGCCTGGAGACTTTTGATGGTGTAATTCGCAGTTCTCTGGAGGTAACTGGGAAGAGTGGGACGAGAGTGTGCACTGGGAGGACGTTGCTCCGTGTGGCGTGTGTAAAACCACTCCCACAGTGTTGTCATGTTCCCCTCCTGTCCCGAGTGTCTGTGTATGCACAGCGCCAGCCAGCGCTGTAGTTTATAGACAAACAGGACGAGCCGGTTCTGTCTGAATATTCTGCATTGTATTTGTCTGACTGCGCACCTTAAAATGAAACCACTGTGTCGTTTGATTGTTTCATTCGTCTGTTGGATGGCTGTGTTGTACTGATCTCCACAAACGTGTTCTCCATTAGAAAGTCCCTGTCAGAGATGAATGAAATTCACTGAGTCACTGTGTTATAATGTTGATGCACAATTATAAATCATTCACTTTAGAACTGAATGTTCAACGTAGATTAATATCAGGACGTTTAAAAAAACTCTGCTTTTTCTTGGTGTTGACTCTGGTGGGGTTTTTTTTTTTCACCACAGGATGAAGACGTTGTGGCCAGAGATGACTTTGAAGACACCGATCAACTGAGGATAGGAAATGATGGCATCTTCATGCTCACCTTTTTCAGTTAGTAACTCTCCCCACACCGTCATTTGGGTTCTCTTTTTATTGTAAAAGTCGGAGTTTACTACATTTTGGAATGAAAATATACTTATTCTTTGTTAACAATTACAAAATGTCAAATATTGACAGCCTCTCACGCCGCTGTCAGCTCCTCTTCCTCTGTGCATTTTATATCTCTGTATCAATCACATTTGCATCATGTTTGAAAGGCTGTTACGCTGCTACTGCTTCTGTAGCTAGCTGGAAATTAGAGATTCCCCTTCCATTAGCTGTACAAGCTAACTGCTAACCAATGTAAAATTACTGGAAGCAATTGATTGATTGTCCTGATGAGCATTTAAGTTTTTTTTCCTCTTCAGTGTTACCATGGTTACCCTTGATACGTTAGGAAAATATAAAGTTACGCACATGAAAAGAAGATGTCTTTGTTTAATGTGCATGTTTGTCCAAACCTTTTTTGTTGTTTTGTTGTTGTTTTTTTTTCTACATTTCTGAACCTCCTTTCTCTCCAGTGGCATTCCTCTTCAACTGGATCGGTTTCTTCCTGTCCTTCTGTCTGACCACCTCTGCTGCTGGACGATACGGTGCCATCTCAGGCTTCGGCCTGTCCCTCATCAAGTGGATCCTTATAGTGCGGGTGCGAGTCCAAACATAAAGACTGAATTAACTAACAGGACTGGAGTAGAACCACTGCAGCCCACGTTCAAACTAACTGAGTATTTCTGCTGACATTCTAGTTTTCCACATACTTCCCCGGTTACTTTGATGGACAGTACTGGCTGTGGTGGGTGTTCCTGGTGCTGGGTAAGTAACTCCACACGTTTTAATAAAGAAAACGAATGGCTCAACAGAGACTGGTGTGATTCTTTATGTCCCTCTGTACTGATGTGTGTGTTGTTTTGGACACAGGTGTGGGTGTTGGGTGATGGTGTTGTAACTTCTCACATGGTGCTTCTTCCCTCTCCAGGCTTTTTGCTCTTTTTCCGGGGATTCATCAATTACGCCAGAATCCGGAAGATGGCCGACACCTTTGCCACTCTTCCTCGTACCCGAGTTCTCTTTATCTACTGAGCTCCTCGTCTTTCTGTCTTTAGTCTCTCTCTCTCTTTTCCTCTCCTTCGGTACGCTTACTCCCAGGCTTTATTAAATCAAAAACAGGACAATATGTCTTTTCTTTCTCTGCTTGACCATGAAGTGGACAGTCGGGCTGTCTGTGCCGCTTCGGTGTACTTTAGTGAAATGCTGAGAATTCTGTAAAAACCTTCAGCTGTTAGTGGTGAATTGTTCAAGTGATTTCTTGCAAATATGAAGTTTGTGATGTATCCATCAATGTCTTATTTACTATTTGACCGTCTGTAGCAGCTGAATTTGCTCTTTTCCTGTTTCGCCATTAGGTGGCAGGCTTGTCTGTAGTCATATTTTCCAACGGTCTTAAACCGGGTGAACTCCAGAAAACAGTAGGTTTTCAGCCAGAGACAGTGGGGGGAATCCGGGTTGTGGGTTTGTTTACACAACGTTAAATAATAAAATGATTACCAGTATCAGGTTAACGATGTTTTTAAAACTTAGTTTGCAACAGTCGTGCTCTGTTTGAAGTAGTAAATCCATGATATTAGGGAAAAATCATAGTTTGGTTTTTTTTCGACGGTCAGGGTCCATTTTCTCATGAAGCATCTATTTTTTTCCCCCCTTGCATCTCATAGTTTTCTATGCACTTTCTCACTGTCATGAGGATTTTCTGTTATGTATTCAAGCACAGGCACAACAGCAGCAGTGTTGTTCCAGATGAGCCACTAGCAGGGCTCCGATGGGATCACTGCCTTGCTCAAGGGCACAAGAATATGAATGAGGTTGACTGTCACTGTATTCTCACATGCAATCACAGATCCCTGATTGGTTTCCATTAAGAGTTTATTCTGAAGTGACGTGAAAGTCCTGGCTTGTGAAGAACAAATTTGATTATATATATATATATAAAACAAATTTATCAAGAGTAATTATTTTGTATGTTTACTGGCATTCTAGATTACGTTGATTTACTTTTATTGCAAAAGTTGTGTACGTATCTGGCTTGAAAAATATTAGAATAAAAGGTTAAAAAAAGAGGCTTCTTTTGGTGGAGAGTTATTGATGTGGTCGTCGACATTGAACTAACAAACAGTACTAACAAAACTGAATGGGTGGAATGAAATCAGCTGCTGTTGGTGAGGATTGTCCTTGGCAAAGTATTTTCAGATCTTTCTTCTCTGGAGAATCTCTCTCAGATCCTTGGGATAGAGCTGTCTTGGTCTGAGTAGTGTTGCTGTGTCAAGAGAAGCATTTGGTTTTGCTGCTTTCTGCTCTGCTTTTGGTCTTATTTTTTCTCATTCGTTATTTCTAGATACACTGGTCTTTTTCCTGCTTCTTGTGTGTTTTACCGTTGCTTGGTTTGACTTATGCATGGCAGTAGAGAACATCTGTTTAATTGACAGATATGTGGTTCTATTCATATAAACTCAATAATTCTTCCCACCGCAGTGCTTGTTATGAGATTTGATAAATTCTTATGATTTTCCCCTGGCTTTGTGAGGATCAAAAAGTCTGAACTTTTATTTATTTATTGTTTTGCTTTTGCAAGTCACTAACAGCCTAACCATTTGTTTTGTGAAAAATAATTCTGTTTTTGTGAGTTTTTTTTCTTCTACAAGTGCTACACACTTGATGCTATGTTGACTTGATCATGAGATATGTTTTTGGAGGTTTTCACTTCATTCATCAGTCGGACACAGAGGGAGGAAGAGGAAGCTTTGCTGACCGTGATTCTCACTCACTGAGGTGAGACATACATTTAGCCGTGCTAATCTTAGCGCACAGGATGTGTGCACAAGTCATGATGAGGCGCTGACAGTGGCTAATTATACATGTGAGGGCAGTGTTTTTCCTTGTTGTTGGGACAGGAAAGTAAAGGTCACACCACCTGGAAGACGTGTCCAACTACCACCCACTGTAGGGTTGGGTTTCACAGGAAACTCTCCGTCATCCGCCAGGAGTCCCCTTCTCACTTGAGCCGAATAGTGGCCTCTTGTGGCGCTTAGCAGAAGTACAGCTGACCATACAGGTCACTGATGAAAATGTCACTCTCCATTTACCAGTAATAATTATTTTGCCACCTGTGAACTTAAGAACAAGAGATGGAACCTCGGTGAAGTCCAGTGGAGAATTGTTTTGCTCATATTTGTGTTCATATTTACAGTCATGTCCAGCCCTCTGCTGGAAGGCTAGGTATCGTTTTAATGAAAAAAGTACGAATCCCACAAACATGCACAGTGAAAAGCAACATTTTTTTGACATTTTTATGATTATTTTCCATATTTACAAACAATAGATGGCTTTTGTTCCAGTTCGGGCTGCAGCACCGCTGGAACGTCCTGCAAATTAAATTTCCTGAAGTAATTTCTTCTGCAGTGTGCCCTTTGGAAAAACTAAAACAGCTGTCAGTAAAAATGTACAGATGTTCAGTAGCTCTGGGCTGGAAATGTGCACTTTGAAAATGTGAACTTTGAAAAGTCACCACTGGAATATATTTAGATTGTGTTTTCCTTTTAAATACGATCAAAGATAAATTCGAGGAAAGTCGGCGCACCTCAAAAATGCCAAACAAATAAATGTCTGGAGTTTGGTCTTTCACTTCAACTTTTCTGGAGCACATTTGAGGATTTTTGACGACAGTATGTTTGATTTAGCAAAATGTAGCCTGGAGCTGCATTAGAATGACAGAGACAATGCAGGAATGAGAACATTAAAGTGGTAAAATAATTAGGGATTGAGGAGAATGTACAAAAGGAGCATCCTCCAAAGGTGTTGGTCTGTGCAGGAAGGAGGGTTTGTGGCTAACAGAGCTAAGGAAGTTTTCAGTTCAGAAACAACAGTGCAGTATATATAGAGTATATAATACCATGAGAATACTGTGGTTTCAGGTAAAATTCCCTGTGTGTAGAGGGAGAAGATTCCTGTAGCAGATTTTAGCTAGCCTGTGGTTTAGTTGCAACTAGATGAGACTTTCTATCAGAGGATTGCAGGTTCAAATCCCTCCTTGTCTGACCCCATAAATGACCTGTTACCGCTGATGACCGGTTCAAGATGTTTGTCCAAGAATGGTAGAACATTTGGCTTGTAAAAACTACACTGGCAAGTGTGTGAAAGGTTCTCAACATGTGGGCCTGTCATGAACCTCTGAAACCGTCCAGTGACAGCTGGGATTGGCTTCAGCTCCCCCGTGTCTCCCAGTGTAGGGATTGTAATTGTATTAAACTGACGGCAGAGACTGGACGGTAGAGGACGTCCTCATCACTGGAGGACTCCGGACAAGCTGTCTTGACTTTACCAGGTGCAGATGAGGTTAAGTGATGGCCGTCTTTCAGCTGTAAATCCTGGCACTCTTTCACGTCTCACACAGATTCGGCCTCCGCGCTCTCAAAACCCTGCACATCACGTCATCTCTCCTCCACTGCTGCTGCAGCGGCGGCGGCGGGGTCAACCGGTGCAGGTGTTCCTCTTCTCCAGATGTCATTCATGAAACAACCTCATTGTGCCAAGAGCTGTCTGTGTCTCATCAGCTGTCCCCGATTTACAGAGATGGAGCCTTTCCTCGGGGTAATTGATGGGAATTATGTGTGCTTTCCAAGTGCCTGCGCTGCTTGTATGTTTTGACTATCTAAAGATAAGAGGAGATGTTGATTTTGATTTACAGAGACGCTGGGTACGAGCCATCTTTCCAAACAGACGTGCTTTTACGTCTGCTGGCAGCCAGATAGAGACGTGGACTTTTGTCTTAAACAGTGACTTTAACTTCCTAGCTTAAACTTTCCACCTCAGATTTGAATCATTCTTTAATATCTGATTTGCACAAGCATACGGCAGTCTGGCCTGAAGGACACGGTGTTCTGCTGTTTTATATTTGGCCTCTTTTCTTTGGACAGACCACCTGGTTCAGTATGTAGCTATTTTACAGATGAGCTGTAGCTGCTGCTGCATCCTTATATCTAAAAACAAACCCTAAAAACAAACCCTAGTTTTTGCTAAATATTTAAACAAATTGTATTTTGTATTTTGATTTTTTTCAGTAAAATATGACTGTAATCGAACTAACCATTAGTTATGTCCTGACTTTTTACATACATACATTCTTTAGGTTGTCCTTTAGCATGTTTGTGTTAGCATTTTTAAAATTATTTTTACATTTACCTATAAATTATATATCTGTTTGTGGCCTCCTTCAACTGGACATGTTTTAATTGTAGTTTGACAGAGCTGAGGAATATTTCTAAATACCTTTAGCCATTCTCAAATGTTAATTTCTTTTGCATTTGTATCAAGGTTTTCTTTTTTTTTTGTTTAAGATTATGTGAAGACAGAAACAAACATAGAAAAGCGTGATGTAGACAGTCTCCTCCGTGTGGAAACGCTGTAGCTTCAACTGTTTGTAGTGAAGGCCAGAGCGGCTTCCACATATGAACTTTCTCACAATCTGACGGCGCCAGTGTTTATTTGAAATGTCTTGGCAGAGAATCCTCCTCACCTTAGACAAACTGTGTCTGGTCAGAGCCGGCTGCTGTCAGTCTGCGTTTCAGATGGGAGGTTACCCAGGATGTGGGGAGGATGTGGGTTGCATCCAAATGATATGTCCTTCTTTAGCCCCCCCCCCCCCCCCCCCGCGTCCTCCCCCCCCTCCCTCTCTCTCTCTCTCTCTCTCTCTCTCTGTCTGTCTGTCAGCCTCTATGTACTGGCTTTTGTTTTTCTCTTTAGAATATTTTATTCTGAAAAATACTGACTTTATCAGGACGAAGGTCCTTAAAGGGGCCGCAGCCCGAGTCAAAATTGAAACGTTCATAGTTAATTGGTTTAGTATTAAGGTGAAGTGATAGGAGGGTTAGGAGGTTATGGTCGCTGTATATATGGTATGGTGCACTGTGTATACGTGCGTTCTTGCTGGAGCTATTTTTGGAAAAATACTATTGTTGTGGTGAGACGTTGTCCTTGAGGTTCCAGTTAGAGTCAAAATAGAGCTGGAGTGAAGACAGACAAGTGTATATTTATAATTGTAGTTGTTCATGAACTGCATTATGTCTGTGTAATGTGCTCACAAAAAGCTAAAATCTGTGTGTGTGTGTGTGTTAGCTAGAGAGAAAGAAAGAAAGAAAGAAAGTGAGTTTAAGGACAGGGAGGGGTGTTATCATTGATGTGTGAGTCATCCTGATGCTCCCCTCCTCTTTCCACACCGCATGTGTGTGTGTGCTTGTGTGTTTGTGCGGCACACAAGTTTCTACCCATGCACTTGTTTCAATACATTTCGACACATGGTAAACGTATTCAGGTAGTGAACCTTGGCCAGTCCGTTGGCTGGTTTGAAAACAGCATCGTCTCAAACAGAACCATTGAGTTCTGCTGCCACAACACGTGCTACACTATGACGTGTGAACGTCGACATGCTGTTCATGAAAAAAAAAAAAAAATCTTTGTCTTCCTGTAAGTGTGTGTGGTGTAAAGTGCGAGCATCTCTGGCTGTTTTGTCTGAGTGTGTGTGTGTGTGTGTGTGTGTGTGTGCTGGAGACAGGAAGGCTGGTAAAGCAGTGGTGAGTCATCCACAGGCCAGCGTTGGTTGTTACCATGGGTCACACACAGCAGGTACCCGTGTGCCCCATATACTCCTTTTTTTTTCTTACCCACCTCTCTTCCTTATCCTCTTCCTCCTCTCCCACCCCCTCCTCCTCCATCGCCGTCTCCTCCTCCTCCTCTTCCTCCTCTTCTTTTTTTCCTCTCTGACTCACAGATGACTCCTCCAGCGGCAGCGCCAATGACATCACCGCCCCCTCCCCACCACCATGTTGTGGTGAATCATACTGTACATTGAGATTTTCTTCGCTCACGTCTCCAGTCGAGCAGCGGTGCGAACCTGAATGTCAGCCCATCACTTCACAAATCACACTTGAGACGCCGACTGACGACTGTCAGCTGCTGATGTCATCAATGATAACAGAGATATATACGTGATCAAGGAAGGCGCACGGCGACGTGTGGACGTCACCTAGAGGCAGTCGGGTGACGTCCACAAACATTTGACCAAATAACAGAAAATCAAATAGAACAAACCTAGAAGCATTTACAGGAAAGGAAAACAGAATTTAGAGACAGGACTAGATTAAGTCTGACGTCCAATTTTTTCTTACTGCCACCTAGTGGAGCTGTCATTTCTGTAGACCTTGCAGTGACTCACCACATACATCTTCCTGCCAGAAGTGACAGCATTGGCTGATTTAAATTCAAAGTGAGATAGTTTTTAAATCTGCTGCTCTTCTCCTACAACACCATCACATTTCCACAAAGATCCTGATCCGTCACCACGTTTATGGAAGTTTGTAAAGTTTTCTATTTGTTTGTTTGAAGAGCTCATTTCCCTCTATGTCCGAGATGATGGTATTTTGTGGTGGTGCATTAAACTTTTTGTTTGTGAGACACTGATTGGATAAATGTAGCACAAGTTACTTACATGGCCAGGCTTCACCGTGATTGGTTGGGTGTGGACGTTGGTCTCCTGCTTGGTGATTCTCCATACAGCTGAAACATGTTGACAACTCTTTTGAAAATGTCCTGAAACATTTTACTGTGAAAGTGGATGTTTTGCAAATGACCTCTAAGGTCAAACTAGGTGACATTTTCTAGGTGAACCATGTACATTTGTATGTAGACTGTAAAAAAAAAAAAAAAAAAAAAATTCCTTGATTATATTATTGTGTTTCCCTGATCTACTTGTGTGGTCTTTTTTTAAATTATAGTTCACTTTCTTCTGAAAACTAAATTTGATAATTGAATAACTGCGCCTTAAATGAGCATTAGCTTCAGTGGCTAAAGTGACTATAGCTCTATGAAAAACCCCATTAAAGCTAACTGTGTGATCAGTTCAGTGGATCCAAGTTTGTGTGTCTGCATGTCAGCGCTCGTACCACTGTGGAGTGGAGGCAGATTTTCATGGACGCTGCGGCTGTACTTACCCGGGGATGTTCGCTGTAACCGTATCACACCCAGATTCTGCAGTTTTCTAATGTAACCTTTTTTTTATTGTGCCATCAGTGTTTCTTGTTGACATTTCTTCTTGTAATGTCATCACATCTGTGATATTTCTTCCTATTGTGTGGCATTGTTTAGTCTGTAATGTGAAAAATGAGCCTGGTCTCTCACATTTCTGCCTCCCGCTGCAGACTGCTGACATGTTGAATTCGGCAGACGTTTCTGCATCTCCTGAAACATACAGTCATCGCACTGTGTAGCGTGTGTCGTTGAGGGTGATTCGTGGCTGCCTTCTGCAGTGATATCAGAAACACATCGGTCTAGAACGCCTGGCATGGACTTCTCCGCACATTGGTCACGGTTTTTGTTGAATACTCCTTCTAGTGTTCAGTACTTTGTGACAACAACAGGCAAAAGTAAATACAAATATGTGAAACGTTTTCTAGATATCGTACCAGTTGCCGTTGCCATATTATGAAGTTGGTTCAGCTGGTTTATGGAAGATGTCGCCACAAACATGTTCGTTCTATTCTCAAATTGTAACCATGGCAACAATGAACTCTGGGTTTGAACTCGCTGACAATAACCCTGGAAATTGTTGCTGAGTTACGGTGGTATTTGCCAAAATCAGCCTTATTGCAGGAGCTGACGGTTCACAGCTACAGTGTCTACAGTGGGGTTTTTTTTTTTTTTTTTGTTCAGATATTTATTTTGCTGGTCCTCGGTGGTTCTCAGTGTCCTGCTTCTCTGCCGTGATTTGTGTTGTGTTCGCTGCTGTGGATCCACCTGCCGTCTGTGCTGCTCCTCCAGCCTGCAGGGCTTTTTGTGAATGGAGACTTGCTGTGCTGTGACGAGAGTGCATGAATGGGAGGGAGAGAGAGAGAGAGAGAGAGAGAGAGAGAGAGAAAGGGACGAAGGGATGAATGGGAGAGATGGAGGGATGCTTAGGGCGAGGAGGGAGGGATGGAGGCTACGTCATATTACGTTTCCGCAGTGCATCAAGGGAACTGGTCTGTCTGTGACTCATACAGTCAGGATGGGGAGGGGAGGGTGTGATGCGAGGGAAAGAAGGGCAGAGGGAGGAGCAGGAGACAGAGAGGAAGATGATGAGGAAGAGAGGGAGAGAGAGAGAGAAGGGAAAGAAGAGGGGGGGTCTGATCTTTTTTTATCCTCTCTGTCTTTTTCTCCTTCTTCCCCATGGCTCCCTCTCCATTGGTGATGTAATACAAGTGAGCCATTCATTGCAGCATCTCTTCTTCTTCTCCTTTTCCTCCTCTCCTCTCTTACCCTCTTTTCTCCTCTTCTTTTATTTGTACCTGTGCCTCTCCCCCTTCCCTTTCCCTTTCCCGTCTCTCCGTCCTATAGCTGACTGGCTGAAAGCTTGAATGAACAGGTCTCCTTTCTTAAAGTGTGGCGAGGGGAGGGGGCGGGACGTGACACAGGAAGCTGTGAGGCAGATGCAGAGCATGAGGAGAAATGAACAAGTGATGAAGAAGAGGAGAAGACAGACAGTTTCTGTAGGATTTAAAGAGATATTTCTGCTCTTTCCCCTCTATACATTTCAAATATAATTAATAATTTTATTAATTTGATTTTTGAGCAATTATTCTCTTTCATCCGCTGCTGTTTTCCTACAGTCTACTCCCATTCACAGACACTAGTCTGTTCTTCTTTGTCCTCACCTTTCTTTTTCATAAGATAACATCTCTCTCTGTTTACTGGATGATGGCTGCCGTGACTGCCTCGCTTGGTTTGCAGCCTTCAAGTGCAGTTATTTCCACCCATACAACACCATCGTAGATGGCTGGACCAATCAGATCATGTCGTGTCCTCAATGTGTCTGCGTGGGCTGTACCAAAAAAAACCCCTGCACTTTTGTGTGGCGCTCAAATGCCATTTCATTCCAATGTCACCTATAATCTGCAGCACATAGATTAGATTAGATTAGATTAGGTCAATCTATTGATCACATTAATTTTATTGAAAAGTTGTTTTGCCACAATTTCCTGTCCTCGTCTGGTTTCTTCAGTTTTCATGATGTCTTTTTTTAACACCAAACTGAGGCATTGTGGGTTGTCAGCTCAAAGCCCAACAAGAATTTGTTAATGTAAAATTATAATATTGTTGAAATGACCAAATTAGACGGGTTCATAATTTAGATCGGTTGATTAGAAAAATTCCGAAGTAGTAATGGAGACAGTTTTAAGGTTTTTTTAAATTAACATAGTGAAAGTCATCAGAGAAATATCCTTATACAGAGAGTGAAAAACCACATATATATTTATATGTATATATGTATATATAATATATACCCACTACAGCATCTATAGGCTAAGATTTACTTGCAGATGAGTAAATAAATTTTTTGGCATTTTCACCTTGAGTATGTCCAAGAACACACACACACAGCAGTCAGTCATCAGACCCTGGGTGTCTCTGCCTCCACCTTGTATGAGTCAGAGCTGCAGTACAGTGTAGGAGGGGCTGGGATTGGGTATCCTACTGGTGACACACACACACACAGACGGAGTGTTATACCATGGATGAAATAAGAATTTAAATTTTCATTTGTTAGAAAAAGTTTCTTACAGTACAGATTTTTTTATTTTTTGGATTCACATGACCCTACACAGACAGTCAGAGGAACTGCTAACGTGACGTGTGTGTGTGCGCGTACATAAACCTGTCCACAT
Source organism: Cynoglossus semilaevis (assembly GCF_000523025.1). Taxonomy (NCBI): domain Eukaryota; kingdom Metazoa; phylum Chordata; class Actinopteri; order Pleuronectiformes; family Cynoglossidae; genus Cynoglossus; species Cynoglossus semilaevis. The sequence continues at coordinate 10,066,877 of NC_024325.1, read as the reverse complement.
CCATACAGTGCACGGACATACACACACCAGCACAGAATACTGTCACATCCGGCCCTGCGCTCCACAGCATAGCCTATAATTAGCTGCCTGCAAAGACGACTGCCTGGAGATGAGATGAGCTAACCAGAGAGAGAGAGAGGGAGGGAGAGAGAGAAAGGGGGGGGGGAGGAGGGGGAGAGAGAGAGAAAGAGAGAGGGGGGAGAGAGGCAGGGGAGGAGATGAGCTAACAACATGGAGGTAGACGCTGGTCCACTGGGTGGAGGACTGGGGGAGGGGGTGATAAAGGTGTATGATGATAAAGGTACAAACCTCAAATGATGAAGAGAAAACACACACACGTTTACTTTGAGCGAGGGACACACACACACACACACACACACACAGAGTCGTCCTCTATCCATTCAGTTCCACAAGACAACCGAATAAGGTGTGTGTGTGTGTGTGTGTGAGTGTGTGTGTGTGTGTGTGTGTGAGTGCGCATGTGTGTTCCTCTGCCCATTCTCACAGACTGGGCAGTTTTTATGAATGGAGCCCAGACATCCAGTGCAGTTAAGTATGTCAGAGGAATATAATGAGAGCTCTTAAGTTGCAGGATTTCATCTGTGTGACAAAAGTAGGCTTTAGACCCGGGCTGTGAATGAATGAGTCAGGATCCACGTAACCCAACTTTGTTGGTGGGGGTGGCGATGAGAGAGGAAGGATGGGAGGGGGTCCGTGTATGACTCATACTCTCTCGCCTCTCTCATTGTCACTCCACTGCAGTAGCAGTAGTGGAGGACTTCTGGCCTGCTGTGGACTCTCCTTCCCTCTTTTCTCCGTCTCCTCCGTGCTTCTAAGTTTGTTCTGCTCTTACTTCGCCGCTAACCTGACACATCGTCTCATTAACCTTTCTGGTCACGGCCTGTCGCGTTTCGTCTGGACGTCGGTACTAACACAGACACCGAGCGGGCTGTAACTACGGCGGTCAAATTTTTTGCACAATTAATCACACGGTAGCAGTGGATTCGTTTTGATTAACCGTGATTAATTGAGATTTCCTAAAATGCTTTTATTTGTGACTAATCTAAATGATGGAATCATACATATGGAAACATGTCAAAATTCTGCTTCGGGGAGTTGGTGGAGTTTAGTCATTACTGTGTATCTTAGTTGCTGTGCAGTGGTGGAGCCGCTGTCCTCAATCAGTCCACAGTCCCTCACAATCCATTTGACAATTGTGTCAGTCAGCCTGTCAGTTGTAGTCTTACTTACTGACACATTTCGGTCATCTGAGTGGATGTCAAAGCCTCTGCACCAGTCGCGAGGGTTGAGATGGTATTTTAAACCTGAGGTTTTAGTGCCGTGTGTGGACATTGGGTGGACAGCAGAAGGCTGAGGGTAAAATGTCTTTTTTCACACAAATCAGTGACTTCGACTTATATTTCAGACAAACCTTATTGAGAAATAGTAGCATCAGAGCCAAAAATGAAGTATGTGGTTCTACCTGCTCTCTGCTCCAGAGGCATCCGTGCTAACCGCTACATTATGGAACCACGATACATAATCAAGTGACGTTGAAGTTATCTTTCTCAACTGGTCAGGGGTACAGAGGGGGGCGGGGAACTAGCTACTCAAGTGCATGAGGTGCATTATTCCATACCTTCCTCGCCTTGACTAATGGGTGCACTGGCCCTTGTGTTCTCCTGCTGGGTTGGAGGAGGAGGAGGAGGAGGCTCCGGAAACAGGGTGTGTGAGTTAGTCAGAGGTCATTACGAATTAACAAGCAGCTGCTAACACACGGTCCGTACGCAGACCAAACCTGCAGGCCTTTAATTAATGAGGGGGACCTGGACTCATCGGGTGCTCTTCTGACGTTTAATTTGTTATTTTTAATCATCACCTCGGAAGTGCTGCTGGTTTAGTGTTGTCATTTACATACTCTCCTCGTATCTGTGAGTGCATGTTGATATGAGGAAGAAAAAGACAGGAGAAAAAAAGATGTGTCCATTTGATGCGCACATTTGTACATGGTATTGAAGCTTATAAATTATATATAGCTATATATATTTAAGTATGTTACAATGCATTGATGTATGTTGTTATCTAAATGGTAACTTTATATTATTTCCCTTTGTAATTTTGAGTTCAGTTTGCCAGTGAGTGGTTTTTCTATGGAAAGGGTTAGTCGTTAGACATTAGATTTTTAGATTTTTTTTTGTAAGACTTGTTTTGTTTCTCTATTTTGCCTTGTTTTTATACACTGAGCCACGAAGGTTAACCTCAGCTATGTGTTTGTTGGTGAGCAACACCACCACTCCAAAGAAGTACAAGATCGTTTTTGATCAAAGTTTCTGTCTTCTTAGCTGTGGCCAAAGGAGGAAATGGTTAGAGTTTGGCCTGATTGTCAGGACACGATGGAAACGTGGAGATGTTTAGGTGCGTTTGAATGTTGCCTTCATCCATCCAAGCGTTACTGGTCATTGCTCATCTACAGACACCATTTTTGATGCTTGCTGAACACACCACAGCCCAGTGGAGTTTGAATCAGTGCCCCTGCTGGTGACAAGACTTATGCACTGCCTCATAATTCTAGATCTGGAAACCTTTATTTTAGACACTTTGTGTAATGGATTGTAAATCAGTTGCCAACTTGAAATCATTTGTCTTTTTCCCATGAGCAGTGATGTTGGTTTGTAATATGTATTTTCCATTATCATTTATCAACGTTTAATTGTTGTATGACCACCGTCCTGACACCTGAAGGGATAGAGCAAATATTAACTTCCAATCGTTGAATAGACCAAAACATGGGGTTAAATTTCCTACATTTCCTAAACGAGGGCTACTTTTACGAGCTGACAGGTCAGCTGCTAACAGATGTGAAGTGCCACAGCAACAGCGAGTCATTGTGAAGCACTGGCCAGAGGAGGAGAAGAAAAGGAGAGGAGGAGAAGAGAGGTAATGAATGTGTAATTTGCTAACCATCTGTGAGGTGCCTGGCTGCCCCGGGGGTTTCCTCTTCTCCGGAACTCCCCCTCTGCAGGGGCACAGGTGCTGGGGAGAGAAGGAGGTGAGGGCAACTGGTGCGGAGGAAGAGGAGGGGTGAGGTAGTAAATGTAATTGAGAGAGAGGAAAGACAGATGAGGAGGCCACAAACCACTTATGATGATGAAAAAAAGTGCCGTGACAACGATACGGTCAAGGTTCGCCTCGGTTTCGGAGAAAGGACGACTTGGTGAATGTTCAGGAATGATCATGGTTCGGATTAAAATAAGCTCTTTAATGGGAGCCGGCCGATCAACCCCAGCCTGATCTCATGTGTCTGGTTTTAGGGCATTTGCTGGAACAACCAATGCTCGCTCACCAAAAGAGTCGCCATAGTAACAATAAAACATAACTAAGGGTTGTAATAAGCTGCTTCCACAAATGACCTCTGTGGCTGCTTTTTATGGGAGGACAGTCTGTGAAATTAAAGAGCAGAGGGGAAGTTGGCATGGAAGAGCCAACAAAACGGAGGTAACAGGCGGAAGGATGCGGAGATTATTGGTGAAGACAATATGGTTAGAAAGAAAGGGGGGGAAAAAGGGCTTCATTTGGTGCCTTTCAAGGTGCTGCGTGTGTCTCCTGATTACAGACAGCTCCAAAGTCCAGACCAGTTACAATAGATGAACCTCTGTGCAACAGTCCATGAAAAGTTTGCAAATAGCGACAATGAAATCAAGTGTGCAATGAAAAAATGTAAAAACAACTGTGCAAATTGCGACCTGGTGGCTAATGCTAACATTAGTTTTGGGGTAGATTTCCATTGCTTTTTACCTTTTGTGGTGATGTGTGACATTTTTGTAAAATAGTAGACTAGAAGTGCATGGTGCTGTGGTAAATGTAACAAGCCTACCCCCTGCCTGTATTTTCTTTCTGTTACTCTGTCACTTTTTTTATGCAAATGGTTGAAAAACATCTGGACGTAGATGTTTCCCCAGTGGACATCACAGCCTCAAGGCTCTAATTTTGGGAGATTGGGGTGAGGGGCTGAATCAACCCCCAGCTGATTCTGGGACGAATGTGTTGTTTTGTTGATGTAAAACGTAGTTTCAGTGCTGAGGCAGGACTCTAGCTGTAAAGTTGTTGTTTTTTTATTATTGGTAATCGTATACATAGACTGGTTGCTCCGTCATTGTAGATGTACTACTCCACAGATCACTGGTTGCTCAGTAGTACTTGGCTCTGTCTTGGCTGTGATTCACCACTGACTCATTGGTTTATGTCACGATGTGCTTTGAATCATTCTTCTTCAAGTGCAATCGTAAAAAAACTTTTTCTTGTCGAAAAATAGTTTCGAACAAACGTTTAGGGTTCGATTTTGATGTAAACCAAACTAACTGCTCATGGAGCAGGGCATTTAAACCGTGTTTGTAGCGCCCCTTGCAGGGGTAGTTTCTCACTACCGACCCCTAATTCCCTTCATGGGGTTAAGCAGTGCTTTTACATTACATGCTTCTGATCGCTGCCCTGCTGCTGAGAAGAACTCCTGGAATAATCCGATACCTCCTCGATGGTCACCGTTTGGAAAATGGGACATGACAAACCCTGTTTTTACAGCACTTTGTTCCAGAAGGCCTTAATAATTTATCCCCTTCTCCTAATTATGGTTACTCTGTTACGCCGCCAAGCCACTTGGTTCATCCTTCACCTCCCACTTTCCATCTCTAACCTCTGCTGTAACTCACCACCGTTACTTCCCTTCTTTCCACATCCGCTCACAATCATCCTTTTTCGATAATTTCCTCACAACTCTTCAGCCACCCCGAATCTTACACGAGTAGCCGGAGTTGGTCTTTCACGACCGCAATCATTTCGATGGGAGGGAAAAACGCAACAATACATGTGAGCTACGCAAGACTTCACACTGAAGAAACTCACATTCATGTAACACTGTCCAGTTGCTTTTTACTCAGCATCTTATGCTGCCATTTTATTTGGAGCCATTGCAAAGAACAAGCATTAAACTGGTCACGTAGTAAATTACATAGTCCATCAGAATGTGCTTTCATGTTTTGTGGACTTTTTTAGGTTATTAATACATACGGAATTATTATTATAAGACATCTGATCATTGGGGTAATATTCCAATATTATATATTCAATATATTTCAATTTTGACACCGTCCGACCAGAACAAGCCATGCAAATACATCAAAATAATAAAGTCCTC
>NC_024325.1:10038079-10061598 GCF_000523025.1 Cynoglossus semilaevis | reverse complement strand
GGGATACTTCCTGCTTTGAAGCGGTCCAGTCAGCCGTGTTGCCTCCGACTGCCTCTGCCTCTGAGGGGCATATAATGGCTTAAAGACGCCCTGGCTTCCTCCATAATGACTGCTTTCTCTGCTTTTGTCCAGTCCCGGCTGGCTGGATGTGTGGGTGGTTGCCTGGCCACCTGACAGGCAAACCAATGCTCAGTTTGTACGTGCAGCATCACTACAAAAACAACCAGCACAATATCATGTGTCTGAGTACACACACCGCCGCTCTGTTTTTGATTGCTTTTATGCAGATGATGCACAGCTTATCGTGGAAATTATCTCTCTTTTTTATTTTTTTATTTTTTTTTTGGTTTAAGGCTTTGTTAGTGTCAAGTGTGTTTGCAGATGGCCGCCTGTTTCCACATTATTTTGACCACTCACCGCTGAGTGAATGGTTGGCTTCCAGATTGACTGGTTAGTTTTCTTGCGATTAAATGTCAGGAGGGACGGCTGCCTCCCTGACCGCCTCTTTTACTTACTGGCTTCCTAAGGAGCTGACTTATTGGCTGCGGAATGCAGCAGCTGGTATAAAATCTGAAAGGATTTAGCAGCAATTCTGTGTGTTTGTGTCTATGTGAGTGTGTGTGTGTGTGAGAGAGAGTGTGTGTTTTGCTTATTTGTGCACAAGTGGTGCTGTCTCTCTGTCTCCTTTTTCCCATGGCTTACGCTGCTGAGTTTATCTGCAGGCCCTCAGATTTCTTCTCTAATCTGGCATGTTTCACATTCCCAATTTCTCGTGCTGAAGCATGACTCCTCCGCTCCGAGTTTGTTTGGAAACCGCAGAGAGAAAATGACCACAAAGCGCCTGTATTTTTGACTCTCTGTTTTTCTCTGCTCCAGTTTCTTGGATGAACCTCACCTGTTGTACTTTCTTTTTCTCATCAACTTTCCCCTCGTCTACCGTGTGTCAAGTGTATCTAGAGTGACTGTAGTTTATGGGGTGTGGAAAGTTTAGCCTTGGACGTACTGTGTGGTCAGATTTCTGCAGCTTCTAAGATTTAAAAAAAACAAAAAACATGTGACAGTAGTACATGTAGTACAACCTTCCACCCAATAAAAACAATGTAATTTTAGGCAACTTCTGATTCCCGTATCTCAAACATCTGGCAAACTCCCTGGATCCGATCAAACTCCATTTAGATGATAACCAGCGTCTCAGTATTGGTTACTTCTCCAGGATGTGGTGGAATTCTGGCTCGGCCCATCCGGATAACCACAAAAGAACCAGGATTTGCTGCAGTTGCTTTGCAGTACAGGTCTCTGGCTGTGGCACAGTAGAACGTTGGAACCCAACGTAACTACGAGCTCACGCCGTGTATGCGCACATGAACAAATGTGTGCACGCAGGTTCGCACCATCATTAGGTAAACAGAGTGCAGCGGAAGCTGGAGAACACTCTATCAGCAAACTATCTGCAGGACTGTTGACTCTAGCAGCCCTTATCTGTCACATGAACTCTACACCGTCACATAAACAGGCTGGATGTGTGTGTACATTGCAGATGTGGCCACACACACACACACACACATTTGCACAAAGCTGTAAGACATCAAAATGAAATGACAAAATTGAGCCACTGATAATTAATTGTGTGTGTGTGTGTGTGTTTGTGTGAGAGTGTGTTTGTGTTCTTTTGTTGGGTGTTGACAGCATTTTTTGACATTTAAAACAGTGTTTCTCATTTAGGGGTTGTGACCCAGAAGTGGGCCATCAGCTTAATGTATATATTATATTTTATTATGTTATGTTACGTTATGTTACGTTACGTTACGTTATGGTTATTTTGTTACATAGGTGGCAACATCCAGCCTTCAGTTGAATGTAAGAGCTAAGTAAACACCGTTATGTAACTGGTCCATTAATGGGGCGTGTCATGTCAACAGCTTCCTACTCTACAGATACTGACAGTTGCTAATGTCACACCTTATCACACATTAACAACAGGAGCTCTATCTGCCTCACACCTTCTTATCGACAACTATATATACTATAAATAACAACAAAAGAACTCAAATAAATGATTGAATGAATATTTTTAATATTTCATTTGGAGTTTAGCTCTTGGCACTACTGCTAGTACTAATAGTATTATCTCCACTTCTCAGGAGGAGGACCTTTTGAAAAACGCACCGCCCCTCCCTCTCTATTTCTAGTTTGTGTTTGGTTAGAAAAGGTTGACAGGTCAAGGATGTACTGCAGTCAACTAAAAGTTATCACAGGTTTGTTGCCGGTACCTTCCCCTGGGACACAGGTTATCAGTGCGGGGTTACCAAAATAGCAAAAGGGAAACTGGGGTAAAACTCTGTCACGGAGTAAATAAATAAAATCAATCCTTGTTCCGTGTCAAAGTGCAGGACCCAAATCAGCTCCTCGTTCCTTCCTGACTTCCTTCCCCTCTCTCTCTCTCTCTGTCCTATCCTCCTCCTTCTCCTCTGGAGTAAATGAGAACCAGACGTTTAGCAGTTCCTAATCAAGATGTCCTCGGCTGAATGAGCCACATTATGTGATGGTAAACAGAGAGATCGGATATTGCTCCCGGGTTAGAGCCCCTGTGACAAACCTGTGAACACAGAGGAAAAGAAACCAGCAACACGGGACAGGGAAATAAAACAACAATAGTACAGTCAAGTGTTTGGTCCCAGGTAAAACCACACAGTTGGCATCAGAGCTGCAGCTACGGTTAGTGCAGTAATTACACACCCTGAAGTAGTTGCCTGTGTACACTGGGTTAAGTACGCTAGGCTAAAGCTAACAACAGGCCTGCTGTAAATCCTGCTTTCATTAGGGTTATATGTTCAAACCGTTTTATGGTTATTTCGGAGGAAGTGGTTAGTGATATTGTTAAACTGAGCTGAATCACATGGACACGTATGAATAGAAAGACAAACACCTGGCCTTAAAAGAAATTGAATTTATCTGTTTATTATTTTATTTTTAATTCCCTAACAAAAGGGGATGTGAAATTATTTGGTCAGGGTCAGAAACTCAGAGGGAGTATTTTTTTTTAATCCTCCATTCCTCCCCACCGCGGCCTCTCTGCCGACTGCAGTTTACCTGCTAATCAAACAGAAAGCCCTTATCATAGGTAAACACTAAGTGGCCACTCAGCCATCCGGCCGCACAGATAGGCCAGGGAGAGATAAACATCTATGTAAGGCCATGCAGAACAGTGTTCCAGTCTAATTTCCGCTGCAGGTTTGAGAGCTTGTTTTTATTCAAAAGCATCTGGAATATTAACATGACCCTGTGAGAATTTCCTGTTGTCCCTTATTCAGTGACTGTGTGTATTTTTCACTGCCATGTACAGTACTCTATACGTCTGTAGGTTGGATATGTAGATGTATGAAGTAGATGAGTTCAATATTCAGTTTGGCGGACCTTAGCCTAAAGAGCATTGAAGGTCTCTTATGCAGTGTGGTTCTCAAACTGTGGTACGCATACCACCAGTGGTACGTGGGGGAAAATTAATATTTTCACATTTTCAATTGAATAAATCTGAAACATACCATGCACAATTAATACAACATTTAGAAAAAAATGTGTAGGCAAGGCCTACGCTGCTGTATTATGATGTTGGTCATCATGGTGGTACTCAGAGAGCTCAGTGTTTTCTCAGGTGGTACAGAGTAGAAAAAGATTTAGATAATACATGCACATCCCTGGTGTTCGCTGTAACTCGATAAGTGGTTCAGTTTTCATATGTTGACTTTTAAATGTAGGGATTCTGAATGTTTTTTATGTAAACAGCCTGGGCTCCCAGAATAAAACAAACTCCTGACCTACATTTTTAGCGCTAACTACATACGAAACTATAAAAAGATGTGGTTGTGGTGCTAATAGTCTGAATATGTACACGTACATGTTGCTGACCTTACCTCACGGTGAACTTGACATAAAGCTGCCATAAAGCAGAAGGGATGTTGTAACACATCTAAAAACAACTCTCTGCATGCCTATTTTGCCCTTGTTTTCCAGCAGCACTTAAGTTTTTGTTGTTTTTTTTTTTCTCTTTGGGACGGATGGATGGAGGGATGAAGCTAGGAGGAGTGGAAGGCGGGATGGAGTGCGTAGCACTGACAGTATTTATAGCCCGGTGTTCTGACCAAAATGATCAGTGTACCACAAAATAACTTCCTCTGGCCTCACCACCAAATAACAGGAAGCCTTCAATTGTGTGTATTTATTAATTTTAACACACACACACATGCACGTACTTACTTGGTTGTGCGCATACTGAATACACTTACTCAAACAGCACTTATAAACATGCTCTAGTGTACACACACACACACACGTTTGTAGCGAGGTTCTGCCGCTCTTATAAATAGAGCAGCTCCTGGAGCTGTGCAGCGTCAGCTGTGTAAACTTCCACCACTTTCTGAAGTTTGGCTTTTTCTTTGTACTCGCAAACTCTCTCCACGTCTACTTCTCCACGTCTAGAACATATGACCAGAGCTGGAAGCATGCGACCGTGCGCGAGTGCACGTGGAAGCACGCACGCACGCACATACGTACGTCTCCCAGAGTCTGGCCTCCATTAAGGAACCACTCAGTGAAGTTTGGGCGAGGGGGTCAGAGGTGAGAGTGTGTTAATGGGTGACGTGGGGGGTCTTTCTGCTCGGCTGACCGTCACTGCCATCTGCAGACACAGATATGCACACCGACATGTGCGCCGCATAAAACACACCGACGTGCTTATGAATGCTCCTCCGTTGACTGCTACATGTGTCGCCTCTGTTCCACACTCTGCCTTCACATCAGTAAATTACAGGTTAGACTTTTCCATGCAGCTTAAAATACTGCAGACACTGCACCTGGTAGACATGTCGGTGAGCGCCTGTGCAGCTGTAGCTATATATATATATATATATATATGTATATATGTATGTATATGTATATATGTATATATATGTATATATGTGTATATATACTGTATGTATATATATGTATATATGTATGTATGTATATATGTATATACATGTATGTACATATATGTATATATACTGTATGTATATATGTGTATATATGTTTAGCTGTGTTTGAGCTGGGAAAGCATTATGACAGAAATATGTTAATATATGTACTACAAATATATATACAAATATATATATTGAGTACAGTAGTTAAGTTGTACCAAAATGTAGCTATCAATGAAGATATAGATCATCAAAATTATAGCAAAAATGGGTACAATTAGTACATTAACAAAAAAATTCAACCACAGTAGACAGTTTTGATTGTGTCACAGTGTTGAATCCTTACAGTATCCAACATATCAGCCAGTAACAGCTCGCTGCGTTCCTTCGGAGAACCCATTCACGTCAGAGAGAGTAACGTCACTTTGTTTTGTTCCATGTGGTGTGGGAGTCAAAGTTCTACGACGCTGCTTTAAGGACCTATAAAAATATGATCCCGTACTCGTGAGTGTGTCTGTTTTCCCTACCAGCCGAGTACATTATCCATTATGTGTGTGTTTGTGTGTGTGTGTGTGTGTGTGTGTGTGTTTAAAAAGAGGAGTTGGCTGCAGTTGCGTAATCACCATGTGCCTGGGTGCCTGGAGCCGGCAGCTCGTTAACCTGCCTTCCTTCCTGCTGTCACCTCAAACTAAATAAACACAGAGGCTATCTGCTGCGCACACACACACACACACACACACACACACACACACACATATGGACGCACGCGGGCGCGCACACACACACACACTGAGTCCTGTTTAAAGGCATTTATTCCTTTCTCTTGCCTTAACAACGAGCTGTACATTAATCCTATATCTCTTAGTGATCACACACACACACACACACACGCACACACACACACACGTACTTTAAGCTTTTATTTACCCTGTGGGGAGGATGTTACAGTTAGGATGGGATACAACATGTCATTGAGGAATCCTTCCTCCCTGATGGTTGAAAACAAGCTGCCGGGTCTCTGCGGACTTTAACCTCAGCTTGGTGTTTCTCAGCAGGTGGCGTGTTGGCGCCCGGCCGAGGTTTGCAGATGTTTTGACAGGGCAGCCAAATGTTATGAAAATAAGACACGAAGTATTTGATGAGGTTTAAAGTGCTCGGACGGTGCAGACCTGTAGCCTGCAGGCGAACACTTGTAGCTGGAGCAGAACTTGGTGAACAGTTGAATAATGTGTCTTTTATTGAACAGCTGTGATGCGAAAGAAGTTGATGGAGTTTTGCTACTTTGCTTTTGTCTGTTTCTGGATTTGTTGGTCGTCTGTTTGAATTTGGAAGCGTTGTTGCTGCTCTCCTTCTACTCTTTCTGCCGTCCCTGCTTGCATCGTTCTCATCTTATTGTAACATAACTTTATTCCTATTCCATTCTTGCGTGTATATACAGTGTTTTTTTCAGCATTGTCTGATTAACCTCTTGACAGCCAATCAGGGAAGACCATACCAACTGCATACAGAAAGATAATCAGTTAAGGCCTGCGTGACTCTCACACCCTGCTGGTGTTCGAGGAGAAGGACATTTGTCCAGTTGAGCAGTTCAAACTCAGCTGAGTGCTCTGCTGCTCCTGGTTCTTTTTATTGAAAGAAAAAAAAAAAAGAAACGGCTCCCACATCAGGGATGTTTTTCTTTTTATCCCGTCCTTAATTGAAATATGTTGAATAGCCTAATAAAAGACACCAGCCCACATGTGGACTCACAACTGGGCAAACTTTGACCTCATCCGATTTTAACTTTTCACCGTCTTTGTCCCAGGGCCTTTAAATCTGTTTAATATCCACTTGGGCTTTTCATTCCGCAAACAAAAAACATAACAAACCACATGCATCCAGCCCACATCAAGGAGACATGTTTGTTTCATTAAAAAAAAGAGGATGCATTAACACGACTACTTTCTATTCTTTCTGTTTTATTTTTTACTACTACCTCCCAGTCAGTGGGGCTTTGTGTTAGTTTGTTGCTTTAGAAAAAAATAGGGGAGAACTAAAGATTAATAAACAAAGAAATAAATAATGTTTATTGCCAGGCAGACATCACAGTGGGTTTATGGCCGGACTGTAAAGACTTAGAATTTACATAATAACTTCCTGGTGTAAATTACTCAACCCCTCCCTCTCCCTCTCCCTCTCTCACCCCCCCTCTCTCTCTCTCTCTCTCTCTCTCTCTCTCTCCTAACTCTTTCCTGGCTCATGACAACACCATCACACAGTGTTTTTTCTGTTAAAAAAAACTTCTCTTTTGTGGCATTTTTATTTTTGTTTTACAAATTACGTTTCAAAAAGTTGACTATTAAAGTTATTTTGGATGTAAAAAGTAATTATATATATATGAATTATTTTAACTCAAATTTAAATAATGATGATTAAATAAGACACCACAAAAATGATTTCCAAATCTCTTCCATCGTTACTGGGAGCTACAGTGTGACATCGACATAAATCTGTAATCCAACAAAATACATTTTTTTGCCAAATTCCAATTACACAACTTCAGCTGTTGAAGAGTGATTTCTACACCATTTATTGAGTTGCGTCCTACAATAAAAAGTTATCTTGACTTAAATCAGAACTGTCATGCTGTACATCAGTACCAATGTCCCTCCTACGCTTACGCTAATGCTAACGCGGTGCTAACATTACACATAAAAACAACAGAAGAGTCTGACTCACGCCTGGGAGCCATAATGACAGGCGAAACACTTTATACCTCTTTTTATATAAAAATATATCTGTAACTAGGATCCAATCAGGAGGCAGATCGGATCTTTAGACCATTTGCAGACGACATGAACCTTCTCCTTTTGAAACACTTCACTGTGAGCTGCAGGGAGTTGCTCTCTGTCTCGGCTCCAGCACTGAAGTGTAAAGCACAGGGTTGGGTTAGTTCGGTGGACATGAGGACACAAGGACAAATTACTAAATGAAACATTCGACCTCCTTTGGGTCAGACTCTTTGTCTGTGCGGTGTTTACGTTTTGGACCCGTGAGGGAAAAGGTTGAGGGAAGTGAGGATGACCTGAAAGACAAAAATAACGGTCTTTTATTTTCTGCAGCTGGTTAACCAAGTCTACCAGTGTCACACACTGTGGTCATTTAACCCACACTCTTCTATCTCTGCCTGTCTTTCTGCCTTTTTGTCTCCTTTCACATCGTCTTTTTAGGCTTTCCCGCCCCCCCATCCCACAGTTTTTTAAAAACAAATGTTCTCCTTCCTTTCCCCCCACTGGGACAGCAGCCGTAGGCTGAGGAGGCCCCCAAGAGACGTAACCCCACACTGTAGCTGTAGCAGGGGGTAGCAGAAGAGGAAGACAAAAAAGGGCTCCAGAATAAGCTGTGCCGGTGCTCCCGGCCAAGACACTCGCCAGAAACCAAACTGGATGTGGTGAAACTGTCAAATTACTTAAGGAAACTGCATCAAAACCACAGGAGGCAAAAAAACAGAGACAGAGATTTTTTTTTCTCAGTGTTGGAAAACAAGCAAAGCAAAATGACATTTGGAGAAGATTTTATTATTTAAAAAAAAAAGTTGGTCAGTTGGAAGGCCTCTCAGAGTAGAACTATCCATCGTTATTTGTGTTTTTGTTTTATTTTCATGGAGTATATGCTGAGTCATCCTTGTGCAGATGACTTGGCAAGAAATATATGTGCGGTTTATTGCAAACGATATTTATTGTGCCGCACCAGTTGCCCATCAATCTATGAGGTGCCAGTGACATGTCGGCTACTAGATAGAATATTTACAATATAAGACCAGCGAAAAGTACCGAGTAAAACTACCTTCATGTGTTTATTTTGGCTTTAGTGAAGCAGAGAACGAAAAAGAAAAATGAGTGTAATTTTAGAAAAAAGTTCAATAGTCAAGTAAATCACTTGGATGAAAAGACATGGCGTCTTTGTTTTCACTGAGTTAATTCTATTAGAAAAACTACAAAAAACAAAAGAGGAGTTGTAACGCGCCAGGGTTAGTCATTGAAATATTGTCGGTACAAGACAATCAGAGGTTGTAACATGTCATGTCTCTGTACAGCAGTGTTTCCCAAAATTTTTCTGGGAACCATATTTTAAAAGTCCCAAACCTTTGTGACCCAAGTCAATAGACATTATTCGTAAACTCCTGAGAAACATGATGCGAGACGACCCAACAAAATAACCTCTTGCGACCCTCCTGAGTGTCGCGACCCAATCTTTGGGAAACAATACTGTACAGTCAGTGATACTAGCCACTTTATTATGAGTTAATAACTGTCTGGATGGTCTTTCTTTGTATTTTGACCTTTCTGTTTTTGAACCAAAACATGTTTTTGATTGGTCTGACCTCATTGTGTCATTGTATTTTTGTTTTTAACCAAAATGCTACGTGAAGAGCAGCAGCGATCCACAGTACATCAGTAACACTTTACACATAGACTCGGATATAAACACATGATTTACAGAGAATGTTAAACCCTCTCAGTAAACGTGCGTCCCTCCACGCTCCAGCTGTGTGACACAGCTCTTGTGTCAGTGCTGCGCTGCACGGTTACACAACAGGCAGCAGCCCCATAGGGTTCTGTGGTTCTCTGGTAGTTACATACTCCACTCATTCATTCCCTCACTGTATTTTATTGCTTGGTTAGGCAATGATCAGGGTTTCTGTTACATGTTGTTGAAATATTCATATTTCATATTGTGTGTGTGTTTTTCTTTTGTAGAGCTTCTCTACTATGAGAGAGAGAGACTTTCTCTGTGCAAATAATGAACAGGGATCATTCATTTTCTACATTAAGATTGTAGTTAAAAAGTAACACTCATCCTTGGGCCACGCCCTACTGCACCCTGGGAGATACAGACTATAAGAAATATATGAAATCACCAGTCTGAAAAAAGTCAAATTGTCACATTTCTATTGTTGACATTTCTAGTCACATAGTACAAGTTTGTGGATTTAATATCTGAGTAAAAGGTTCAGTTTCTCATGGAGTCCACTCATACGACGTCCATTTTGCTGAGGTGATATAAAAGTTAGCATTGTTGCTTCATTGTGAAGTGGTCTGTCTATGCAAGCTGTTTGGGATGCTGTTAAACAGTGAGGGTGATTTAGACAATAGAACCCAGATACATATGTTGGAACAGTTAAGCTGGGCCCACTGCACACTCTGAGTCTGGATCTGCAGTAGGTTTCACATTTTCAATTAAAACTAAATTAAAACCGGGTTTTAATAATGTTTTACACCATGTACAGAGATGTATCCAGGTGAATTGGCTCTGCAGGAAAGTGAAATAGTGACTATAATCATTGGCTTATAGAGTCCAGACATTACAGTGTGACCTATTATACCTACAGAACATGTCATAACCTGACGAAAGACGGGCTGCTGTTCGGTATTCTTCCTCCTTCCTGTACTTTTTAGTTTTGAAAAATTTGAAAAAAATTATTTGAAATGACTCGGGCCCCCAGTTAAGCTAACGTTAGACTGTCACATGACCACATTTAGTAGACAGGTTGACATGAGCTCAGGGGCCGAGAGGCTCATTAGGGCCACAATAAGTCACAGCTATGTGTTTCAAATAAAATGTAAGTGTGTGTGTGTGTGTGAGTGTGAGCTCCGGCTCCATTGAGACTCCATGCCCAGCAGTTATAGACAGCACAGAAGGCTATAACTTCCACCGCCTCTCTCTCCTCTGCTCTCTCAGACACACACACACACACACAAACAAACGGCCCCCTCCTTACTACATAGCAAACAGCGAGGGCCCCGGGCCCCCGAGGCTTCCTGTATTCAGATAAACAAATAAACACAATCACATTCATTTACCTCTACACACACACACACAGAGAGAGAGAGAGAGTACACAGAGGCTGAAAAGGACTCAGACCAAATGGGTAACCACTGCTATTTCTTCCCTCATTAAGCCACAATATTACGAGCTGACACTCTGAGAGGCCTGTGGGCTTGGACTCAGAGTCTCGAGGTTTCCACTGTCGAGGGCTGAACGTCTCCCGTTACAGGAAGAGGGAAGAGAGGAATCAGAGAAGATAACCATTGATTCCGCAGAGATTTAATGTGCATATTTTCGAGGTTAAATCTGGGAAATCAAGGAAACTGTATGTCCACAGGATGATTAAGCCCACAGAGCAGCGGATGGCTTTTCTTCTGGCCTCACATGTCTGTGTTTTCATAGTTAAGTATTGAAATTGCTTAATTTCCTTCCATTATCTGCAGATCTCCTTCATGGTTCTCAGACTTGTTGAAAACCTGGCGGGGCAGGTGTCCGTTTTACATCTGTGAATGTTTGATTTTACATCCTGTCCTGAAGAGAACGGCGGGAGGCTAGCATCTCTTTTTGCTACATACCGGGATATTTCAAATACAAGAGCTGGTTATCGTACAAAATCGTCTTTGTTTTGGCCTGTAGGTGTTGCTAAGTTAGCATTTGAAAGGTTTATTTTGGTTAATGTTGATCAAAACCTGTAGAAGGGAGTAAACTAGCTGGATGTTGTTGTTGTGCTAGCATGTAGCGTATTCACCAAGGTGGGACAGAGGGCTCGCTTATTTTTAAGGTGGCAGCACCAATCTTGTCTGTTTGTATATTACCACCTTTTATATTATATATTTAATTTTCACTGGTAGAGTTTTCATCCAGAGGAAGTAAAAAAAAAAAATTATCCCACACTTCTTATTCTTCTGTTAACAGCTGTTACTTGCAGGCACCAAGTATGTGGTTCCTTTAGGAATCAAACCCAGGACTACTAACCACTAACTTCTAAACTATGGAGCCACTTAAAAAAAAAAAAAAAAAACATAGAAAATGTAAAGACCTAATTTATGTTCACAAAACCAATTACTTCCTATCAGCTTCTAAAACTAACTGAAATAGATTTCAAAATTATAATTGGTCTTGCATATATTGCTTAAATATTCTTGCAAGTTTTTATTTTTTATAAATTCAAAAATGAGTACCAGCTTTTTGGGAAAACATTTTTTTCTTTTTTGCAATTTCCTCTCTGTGTCTAAACTCAAACATAGTTTAATTAAGTGCAACAGGAAAGTATTGACTGTAGATGTTTAACTGTCATCAGGTCTAATGTGCAAACTTTGTCACGGTGACACTGTCCCCACTCTTTGATTACACTCCATGAATGTTCGAAGTCTCAGAGGATTTATTCACTGTCATATTGGCTTTACTCTCCAACCATCAAATATTTAATGGCTTCGGCTCATGACTGAAGCTGCTACGGCACATTTAGATGTAAGCACTTGTGAGTTTGGACCGGGAGAAGTGGTTTCTGGGTAACCGTAGATCACATATAGGCCTCCAAACAAGCCTTTGGCAAGCCTTCAAAATGTCAACTATTCGTTGTGCAAATCTGTGGTTCTTTGTGTCAAACAAATTGAAATCAGCCGAGCAGGGAAGAACATTGTGTGGTGTGGGATCGCGCCAACATCCGACACGCAGGACTAAAACAAACAATTATAAGCTGAGTAAACAGAGTGATTCATTTATTTGTTTTATAAATCTGATTCTTTAAGAAATGCATTACATGGTTTCATGGACCTGTCTGGATGTATCATATTGACTCTTACGTGCCGGCTTCTTGCTCTCGAGACGTTGTTTAACTAGGCTGAACTTTTCACATGTTGAAGCTGTGCAGCTCTTAATCCATTGCAGACAAACTGATTTTGGGTCAGGTTTGTAAACCTCGCTGAAAAAAGTGACTGTTCTTCATCCAAGTTTTTGTCATGCTGGCCTTGAGATCCAATCCAGTGACGCCCTGGTGGCTGCCTGGGTAACTGTTCTCCAAACCTTCTAGAAGAGGAAAATTTTTCCTGGGAGCTTGTAGGGTCCAGGAGTAGAACAACAATATCTAAACACCTTAGCTTATTTTTTACCAAACAATTAACACAATTAGTGTTAGTGAATGTAAAACTAGTCATGTAATGGTTTCTCATCAAATAAGATAAAAATACCTTTAATCATACTGGACACCATGTTGTTTTATCCAGTTACAGTTAGTTGTTTCTGGAGCCATCCAAAATTAAACGACGTCGTCTCATGGCCTCAAAGCCATTACACTTAGATAACCTAACTAGCTAACAGCTAACATGTTAACAACTGCTAACCTGCTAACTGATGACCAGTGACTAATTGGTGATTAAACACATTCAATTCAACTCGTTTCTCGTCACAACCTGAGTCACATCTCCATGTAATTCAACAGTAAGTAAGTCTGTCAGTTGTCAGTGCTTGTATGTGATTGGTTGTCCGTTCACAAGGCAAAGACAGGCTCTGACTGTGGTCCGCCTCTGTGAATGGAAAGATTCTGAATCACTGTATGACTTGTTGCAACTATTTAAAAAAAAAAGAAGAAAAAACAAACAAACAAAAAGTCCCTCCTTGTTTCTTTATTTTTCACGGTGCATTTTCCACCTTTACATGCAGCATGTGTTTATAATCTCCTGTCCGCTCATCCACCGCATCCTCTGTGTGTGTGTGTGTGTGTGTCAGTGTGCGTGTGTGTGTGAAAAGAAGATACCAGGGTAGCAACAGAGGAAACATAGCAACCACATAATTGGTGACCAGGATTAAACTTCAATCACAGCGTCCTATCAGCGAGCCTCCACTTCCTCGTTCTTTCTTCATATATCTTGTGGCATAACGAGTGTGACACTACTGCGCTGCTCTGCCAGGGTTCGGTCCACTTGGACTGGTTGTCGGAAGTTTCATTTAGGTACAAAAAAAGTCTGTGAGGTTGTGATTACTGACATGTCTTCACTGTTGTATCAAATGAAGACTTTTGTTTGTCACATCCAGCTGTACATGAAACCACAGCAGTGAAATGAGTCTGGGACTAAATTCAATAAAAGTATGAATGTAGTTTGTCAGAAAAACAAGTCCTAACTGTAGCATTTAAGTTTAGATGTAACGTTTAAGGTGTAACACTGGAATTTACTACACTAGAAATATAAAAACAAATATAAACTCAAATTCACAGTGGGTCAAAATGAAGTCCTCCTATCCAGATCTGTAATATAGAATTTTCTTATAGGGAAACAAACCTTAGTTTTGTGTAAACATTGAATCTGGAATGACCAAAGCTTAATATTATAAACACATGAGAAATTAAATGTATATATTTTTTCTTATTATGTCTCTTTATCTGTAGCCTTTCGAGTTCATTTTGAATGTAATTTTTTTTTCTATATTGCTATAACATCCTGCCAGTAAATAGGGTCTATGTACTGGCAGGCCAACTCTAGTACACATTTGATATGATCTCGCGGGCCAAATATAATGATATATATAATAGTAATTAAAGTACTAATTATAATATAAATACAGCAGTATAGATATTATCTAACAAAATTAAATTAATGAAAATAAAATAAAAATCAAATGCAGTAGTATGCTAGTATCTAAAGAGAAGCTATAAATATAAAAGTATAAAACCAATATAATAAAGCCATATAAAAGTAGCACTATAATATATATAATCCATGCACCTTGGCGAGCATGTCAGAATGGCTGCTCCTTGTTTATATATATATATATATAAAGCCATAAAATATAGAGTAAAAATTGTATGGTTTTAGTTGAAAGCACAAACTAGATGTCTGCAGGAACAACGAATCACTTTGGCCTGGATTTCTTTGACCTGCGCTGCCTTTAAAGAGAATGATGGACTTGTTGAGTCTTCTCTCTGTTTACTGCACACAATCATATGAAACCTGACCTTTGATGAGCTGGATTGTAAGAACGTGTCCAAATATACATCATTTGAGAAACATCTTAATGTGTTCTCTTTGCCTTGCCTTTTTTTTTTTTTTTTTTTTGCTTTATTTTAAGCCACTTTGTATCTACAGTGTTTGAGAAAAGCTACAGACATTTCCTCCACGGCTGTTGAGCTGTTTCCATGGCGATGGGAGTCTCAAGTTTAGCATCTGAAATCTATCCCTGAAGAAGGAGAAGGAGAAGGAGGGGGAGGAGGTGGTGAAAAGTTTTTTGGCTTCAGATGAATCTGGTTGTTTTTCTTTGATTTCATATTTTCTGTGTCCTGTTGTTTTCTTCTATGGTCCTCCTGAAACACACCTCCATTAGAGGCTTTGTCTTTGTCTACTGAGTTCATGTTCCTTCGACTGGGCTGCTGATATAATCAGTCGTGGTGCGGGGTTAACATGTTCAAGATTTCCTGCTGTTATAAATGAATCCCAATAACGTAAATGTTCCACTGTTGATTCATTAATATTTATGTTTGTCATAGTTTTGTTGTCTACATCCAGCTGGTCATCAAGTTGACCCTTCAGGGATGTGGCAGTTCAACACAAACTATGAATAAATTAGAAAAAAAACTAAATAAAATGATGTCAGCCGTAAAGTACACAAAAAGTACTACTTTTTTTAACAAAACATAGAAAATATGGAAATTAGCGTAAAGTTAGCCAAAAAATACAACAAAAGCAGCTGAGATATCGTTCTAATGAACCGAATTTCCTCCCAAAAAGAAAATAAAGTTATGTCAGTCAAAGCTTGGGATAAGACCAAATATGAGCCTTCATGAAGTCATCAGCATAGAAATGACCAGCAAATATAATAAAAGACGATTTAAACAAAATGACACAATGAAATTAGCTTAAAATGGCTGCAAATATGTCACAAAAGCTTTAATTCAGTAAAAGTGGAACAAACAATTGGCCAAAAGTTGAAAAACCACAATATTTTTCTTAATGTCCCCACAAGTATAGCTATTTCAGAAACACACACACTTACATGGGGGGTGGGGGGGTAGAAGGGAGCATTCTGTAAGCATTTCAGGGAGACCACATCCTTGACATAGAAACACACACACCACAGGAACAGTGTTATGGGTCACACTGGGCTTCACAGGACAGACCACTCCTCACACACACTTGCGTGCGTGTGTGTTTGTGAAATTGCACAAATGCACGGTTTGTCAAAGGTCTGCGGGTCAGCCCAACCAGTTCCCGCCTTTTTCTCGAGGTGCTTTTTGTGGAAAGTCATTAACTAAATCACTTTTCACAATTGCTGGCAGGAAGTGTGTCCACGGGGCTGATGATTCATTCATCTTATCAAAAGGTCTCCATTGAGTGGCGACTGAATGCTGTCATTATGTATTAATTGAGAGGATTGTGTGGACTTTGAGTCTTTCCATGGAGGCCGTGGTGTTTTCTTCCGAATTTGACATTGTCGTCACGCGTATGTCTGGTGTAAAAGTCACAAAACGCATTTTCATGAAACTATGCTGAGAAGGATAAGTCATCTAAAGTTTGAAAAAGAAAAAAAATTAAAAAATGGTCAGATTCAACATTACAACAAAAAAAATCAGAATAATGCGATTTGATTCATCTTATTAATTCAAATTAGTCACGGTGTTAGAATTATCTAAAGTTATGATTCCCTAACCTTTCCTTGTACTACACATATTAAATATATACCAATAAATGTGTCAAATACAAAACATAAATAACAAAATTATAAGCATATTCTATTTAGGAACTACACATTATAATTATTTTTTTAAATGCACAATTCTTGATATTCTTTGATATTATTTTTATTTGTTGTCATATTCCTTGGTTCATACAGCATGATGTGAACAATCAGACCCTGGGGTAGAATGTTAATTACTGCAGCTGTAGTGTCACGTATTCAAATATGGCTAACATTGGTCTCTATTATCTGGGACAATGCGGCCCTTTGTGAACTGTGACACAGCACAGCTGGGTCCAGCGAAGAGATTTGTGACCTTCAAGAAGAGAGGATGCATGACAGGAACTTCACAGGAAGAGAAAAGGTCAGCCAACAGGAGCATGGGAGTGCCAGCAGAGCTAAAAGGAAACATTGACCCATAGTGAGACATGCCAGGATACCCCCGCCCTCAGCTCCTAAACATGAACGTGCAAACACACACACAGGCCTGCGAACACATACGGCAGCGACACCGGGGCACGCCGGTCGCACGTATCTGAGAAAACATGACTTGACCTCTTCTCTTCCAGCTCACAGGTGCGCCAGTGTGAGGGATGGTGGAGTTGTTGCTTGTTGGTGCAGCGTTTCCATGGAGACGTTCCCTGTTGCTCAGCATGATATTGACTAAACAGATGTATGTTAACAGGAAGCGAGGAGGGAGGGCATTTCAGGGTAGAGTAATGATGGCCATGCAGTGGCAAAGTGGAGCTGACCATGTGAGATTCATAAGGACCATCTCTCCTCTACTCTCTTCTATCATCTTCTTTCCCTTCCTCCTCTCTCCCCCTCGTCTAGTATTGTCCTCTCCTCTCGTTTCCACTCCTTCCCTCTGCCATCCTCTCCTTTCCTTTCCTTCCCTCTCCTTCCCTTCCCTTTCCTCGCCTCTCCTCTCCTCTCCTCTCCTCTCCTCTCCTCTCCTTCCCTTCCTTTCCTTTCCTCTCCTCTCCTCTCCTCTCCTCTCCTACCCATATGTTGTCAGACCAGGAAATATTTAGATAAAAGTTAGAAAAAAAACATAATATATATCCATATTCTAGCATTATTTGTGGATGATTTCATAATTATAATTATGAGGTTGTTTTTTTTTGTTTTACCTGAAGTGGTCAACTCATATTTAATTCCAGTAATCTTCTTTTACAACAATAAGCACTTCTAGATGATGGCTTCTCCTGTTTGTTCAAGTTCATTGCTTTTTTTTAATTTTTTTTTTTTGGGTGAGCAACATGGATAGAGATCAAATCTCTGACCTTTAGTTGGAAGTTCATAGAAACTTGAAATTCTGAACTGAATTGAATCTTGAAACTCCAGGTAAACATATGAGAAGTACTGCATCAGCTAAAGACCACAGTTACTCACATTCGGGATAAAATAACCGGCTTCATTCCAGAAAAGAGAAAACAAGATTAGAGAAGGAACAGCGAGAGGAATACTTGGAGAAAGAGACGGAGAAGGCGAGATATGGGAGCAGAGACAGGAATCAAAACAGTATTTTGCAATAACGTTCCCCAAACTTGTGTGCATGCTTGCGCACACAGTTCCTCCCTCGTGCTTGTGCACGTGTGTGTTCACAGTTTGTGTCGGTGCTTAGTGTAAGACTCTCAGGCCAAGAGATAAATGTATGAAATGTTATTGTGGTGGAGCTGGCCCTGCTCCAGAGGAAGTGCTTGGCTTTGACAATGCTCTCACCAGGAATGCACTGCAGCCCGACGCCAAGTGGGCGTGTCACTGCTCCGGGGTCGGAAGCCAAGTTTGGTCGGTTCAGTTTTTTGGCCCCCCTCTCGATGCCTCAGGGCACCGTCCATGCTCCACCGTTGTTCGGGAAAGAGAGCAAGGGAGAACAAGAGGGGGAGAGAGAGGGTGAAGGTTTGTGTGTTCTGTAAGCTCAGTTTGTATAGATTTGAATGCATGTGTGTGTGTTTTCTCTGTGAGGGGAGGATCTGAAAGGAATGCAACTATTCCTTTACACATGTCCACCCCCCCGAGGCGGCAGCACCAGGGCCTGTTGAAAACAGACGCACAGCCGTGACACACAGACACTGGAGGAGAGAGAGGGAGAGAAAGAGAGCTTATGGAATGGAAGGAAGTATCAAACTACAGCAGCAGAATACTTAGTGAGAGCGAGGAGCGAAAGCTGCCCATTAGGATTCCAGATTTCCTCTGCTTAACTGTCGCAACAGGAAAATAATAGGATCACGGCGGAGTTGAACAAATTCATCAAAGCTGTACAACATACGGCGACTTTTGAAAAATTCTGCTGTGGTTCCAGATTCAGAAACTAGAATTTCTGTTTGAACTGGGTTTATTGAAAACATGAGGAGAAACTGGTGGAAAGGTGTTTTTTAGAAGCAGTAAATGCACTTGTATTATTGTTGTTTTAAACTACTTTAATATCTATTTTAAAAACTGTATGTACACAAACAACAAAACTACTTTTCATTATGTTTGTGTATAAGAAATTCAACTTGGGACAGACTGAGCTGGTGATCAATCACAGCTAGGTTAATTATAGGTAAAAAAAAATTAAAATAAACAAATTTAACTTATAACTTGTGGTTCTCAAACTGCGCTTCGTGTACCACAAGTGGTACGTGAGTGCTCTCTGGTACGTGAGAAAATATATATATATATATATATATATATATATATATGGTCATCGTAGTATTCAGAGAGCTCAGTGTTTTCTCAGGTGGTCGAAGTATTAAAAAAAAGTTTGAGAACCACTGACTATGCTGAAATAACCTGAGAGACAAACTCTGATTAGAGACAGTACCGACAAAGGGCAGCTGCAGCTTCCCTGCAAATGTATGCATAGTCTAAACATGTCATACGTCTGAGGTCACTGTGGAACCTTTGGCAGATTTCACAGATTTCTCGATTGATTTTTCTTTTGTTTCTGTTTCAAGTTTGAACCTGTGTCTGCAGGTCTGGGGAAATGGAATTACTGCTTAATAGATTTCATTTGTTTTAGCCTCTTTATGTGCTGCCCCCTTTGTTGACACACAACCCTCCCCCTGGGTACAGGGCGAGAACAATGTGGGTACAATGGCAGAGGGCTGTAACGGAGAGCAGCGAAGAGGCCGCCGTGCCGGAGGCCTCGGTGTGCTGCGGACTGGCAGTGCCTGGTGATAAGAGGCCGGACGGCCTCTCTGAGGGGAAGTGATGCAAGACACTAGCTCTTTGTTTAGTGGCATTACTTGGTCCCGTGCCAGTGGCCCCACTGAATGAAATAGGCCGGTTGGCTTGTTTGCTGGCTGGCTGACCGGCGTCATGGTGGACAGGCTGACCGCCTGGATGACTTGCTGGTAGGCAGGCAACTGTGGCACTAAAAATCGTAGCTAATCTCCCTTTTCTACTCTTCTTTCTCCTCTTTTTTTCCTTTCCTGCCTCCTCAGACACAAAGAGAATCTTAAACTGGTTCAAACTACTGCATCGACTACACACACTTTGAATTAATTTCCCCTTCACTCAGTTCCAACCGGTCATTTGGTCATGACAACGTCAAATCAGATGTGTTCCTGGAGTTGGAAACAACAGCTCCTCCTCGGCTCCCTGTTCTCCTCCTTCTCCTCAGCACCTTCTTCTCTTCTTCCTGCCACTTCCTGAGTGTTGATATGTGTGTTTTTCCTGCAGCTGAAGCCGTCCTGTCACACTTAGGTTCGTTTTACTTTAGAATTCCACAGAGGAAACAGGAGGAGGGGAGAAGAGGGAGCAGGGGAGGAGATACTGGATGCGTGTGTTTTTCTACATCTGTGCTTCTCCCTTTCCCTCCCTCTCTCTCTCTCTCTGTGTGTGTAGCGTGTGTGTGGTGGAGCAAAAGGATCCTGCAGTCCACAGGTCTAAATGTCAGGGGTTCCATTTTCAGACGGCATGCACTTGGCATTTCTGCTTCATATACAGTATCAGTAGCGTGCCTTACAGACAAGCATTATACATCCTGTCTCAACTGAACATTCACACACACACACACACACGGACACACACGTACTGTATGTTCATGTGGTCCAGATGAAGTCCAAATGACCATTTGAGTGAATTAAGGACAGAGAACTGATCCACAGAACATGATCAGTTAATGTACTTGAACCTAGCATTGAAAGGACAAGTGTTTTAACTGAATGAGCTCATTTTGATTTTGAAACCAAGTTGATGCACAATCCAAACAACTTAATGAGTTACATGCAATTTATTTAGTAAAAATGAAAAGAAATACTTTGGGAATTGATAATGCTAATTGTTGCAGGTTAGCATGTAGGCTTTTTCTCCCAGTGTTGCTGTATATGTTTAAAAAAATACACTGAACAGTCAGCGGTGATTAGAAACTGATTTACGATATATCTCTATCTACAGAATGTACTAAAGTTTTTCTAAAAAAAAAAGATCTTTAGTTGCATTTCTGTTTATTTAAAGAGCTTCTCTGTCCTCTGAGTTTTTCTTTGAAGCAGGGCCTGGTTTAGGAACTTAATGGTGTTTTTGTGAAACACAAGTAAAGGATTAAATGACAAATATCTGCTGCTAATTTAAGCTCCCTGTGCCCCGAATCTAACGGTGCATGACAGATCTGTTGTCTTCTGGAGCTCTTTGTCCCCTTCTATCAAAGACAGATGATCAGAATGTTTACTTTAACTTATCTGCATTTATGGAGGGGATCGTAAAATAACATGTGTAAAAATGGTAGAACGAGGTGTGTGTGTGTGAGAGAGAGAGAGAACCTGTGAGTGTGCACGTGCTTGTGGCTGTATCTGGGGATGGACATGGTGCAGAGGGGTTCGCTTGAGCACTGCACCAGATGTGAGAATGACTTTTGCAATATGTCATCTAAACAGCAAACTGCAGGGGATTTACTCCAGCTAACCCGCTGCACAAAAGTGCTGGAAAGTCAGAAGTAGAGTAAGCTCCACGAAAATCTCAGATGGATTCCAGGACCAGCTGAGGAGAAACATTATTCATTGCAGGAAATGGGCATGCGGTTTTCCCTGCGGCCCTCGGAGCATTAATCTAACACATGTTACCTAAATGCAGATCGGGAGTGAACAGAGGGGGGGGGGGCTGCCGCTTTAAGCGGTATCTCAGGTCACATCGACGAGCGGCGATACAGTGACTTAGCACTTAGTCGTACGAGTTCTGCCGGTTGTGGAATGAGGCAGATAAGAAAACAAACAGGCGACGGGTTGAGTCAGATTATGTCGCTCACTGGTTGCACCTGATGATCCCTTTGTCCTGTTATCGCGGCACGACTGCTGCATTCAATGGAACTCGAGTCGAACAAACAGACGCTCACCGAGAAACACACTAGTTACTAGTTAGTGTTTCCTAACTGGAAGCCTGAAGGCCTCTCACACATGTTGTATATATTTTTTAACTTCACTAAGTCCGTTGTTTGTGTCTGTTGTTCTTCTGTGCATTATCATAGCTATCTATTCTCGTATGAGTGTATGCATTCATAGGAAACAAGACATAGCAGCGGATGAGTGTTAATGCCGGGCGTGATGACCTTATTCCTGACAGTAATGCGGCAGCGAACATACAAACCTTTCCGCTAAGAAAGTTCCTGCTTAAAGATTCAAAAACTTGTGTTCTAACTATTTCCTGGCCGCTCCTTTTCTGCATTGTCTTCTGCAGTAAATTCAGCCCAGTTTGGATGGCAGAGCAAGCCGAACCCCCGGTACACATGAAAAATAGTTTGTGTGCGCAGGCTCTGACCCAGGGCCAGTTCCTCTGTGAAAGCAGCCTGCCATAATAGTAGCTGATAATAAATGGTTTCTTCTTCACCTGCCTGCGCCTGAGCTTCCTGTGAGCTGATGATATATATATGTGGCACAGAGGGGCGGAGATGACAATGTAGGTGCACAGGAAGTGAAATGCAGGTGTGTGTGTGTGTGCTGTCCCAGGTGGGTGCTGACAGACAGCAGGTAAACAGGCAGCTTGGTGTCTGATCTCACCTGTCGGAGCAGACACATCAGCGCCTGCAGGGCCTTTGCAACGGAAACATGTTCTTTATGTGATGTTGGAGAAGTCTCCTCTCCTGTCCTCTCCTGTCCTGTCCTTTCTGGGCTATACACCCAGGTTAGTCCTTAAAGCAGGAACATTGTAGGTGTTCGTGTAATCAAGTGTGTGTGTGTGTGTGTGTGAGGTCTAGGTGTCACGAGCACATTTAAAGTCTCTAAAGTTAGCCTTAAAAAATAATTCTATTTCACTTTTTTTCCCAGACGTTCTTTATGGGTCAGTGCTGGGGAGGGATGGGATCAACTCATAGTCATAATTAAAAAAAAAAAAAAACTATCAGTCCTGTTGACGAATGTGATTTGAAGTTTATTTAGAGCAAATCATTTTTTAGTTTGAATTTTTGTCTCTTTGTCTATTTCCGTTTGTTTGACGAAGTTAAACAAGCTATTAAATTATACACTGGGAAACTGTGTTTATAGCACTTCCTGCGAAAAGATAGCGCTGCAAAAAAAAAGAAAAGCTTTCTGAGCTATTGAACTAATTTTAGGGTCGACATGACGAAGCATTATTTTAGAAGGTGTATTAGAAAAACAGTTTCTGCCTCAGGTACAGTAAAACTCTCTCTCTCTCTTTATTTATGTGTGCTTGCATGGAGGTTGTCGGGCGTGTGTTCCAGTTTCCCACTTTCACAAGGAGGTGTTTTGGAGAGAAAGGAATGTTACACATCCAGATTAAAAGAGACCACCCCTACGAACTGGAGGGAAGTCACTTTTAACCTGTGACTCAAACACAGACGCGGCAGCCGTCCAGTTCACCCTCCGATACGGAGTCTTAATCTTAGCAGCCGGTGGCGGCTCGTGTTACGTCTCCATGGGAAGCCCATGAATTATTTCCTGCGACTTGTGTAATGTTTTCTTTCCTTGTGAGGTCAGGCTGCTTTATTTGGCCTCCGCTGCCCGACCGGTGTTTTATAGAGCGCAATCTATTCACTTACAGGAAGAGACGCCAGGAAGTTGGAGTGTTGATGTGAAAGAGTAAAGCTGAGGAATGTTGTTTTAAATTATTTATAAGACAAATGAATCAGCCTGGAGTAGGACGTGTTCACGGGAA